>NW_026015316.1:0-101468 GCF_020379485.1 Brassica napus | reverse complement strand
TTGTTCGATTTCTTCAAACCACTAATGCCGAACGAGCCAAGGCAAGTGACTGAAAGGGACAGTTTAAAACTCATGAACTGGCGGAAGAGGGAGAAAATTGGTTGACAACGGCGAGCTCCATGTTGGATGTTTTTCATGGAAGTATCTTCCGGACCTTCCAGTCTAGTACTCGGACACCGTATCAGACAACTAGACGGTATATGTCGTTTCGGAATATGAGCATGGTGGACAAACGACAACAACAACTGATACATTGTGTGACAGACTGAGGGAAGCTGGTGTTAAATTCAGGAGGAAAAAAGACCAACGAGCTTTGGGATATTGGATTCAAAACGGTTATCTAGAGATACCCAAACTACTAATCCATGATGGTGAGTTAACCTCTCTTTTCTTTTTTAACTTTTTATTCCTTCCCCACTAATGTTTTACTACATTTTCTTTTCTTTATTTATCAATATTAGTTTTAAGATTTTACATCTTGACACCCACTTTTCATTTATACGGATAGGCGAATATATTCGTTACAAAATCAGATTTGATACCTACTCTAGAAAAATAGTATTTCAAAACAGTTTTATTCCACATACTTTTTTTGTAACAGTTTTATTCCACAAACAAATTGACATTTTAAAACTCAAGATTAATTGACTGCCTTTGTATCCATTATATATTTGTCAGATACAACTCCATTTTCGATTTGAGACATATTCTACCATCTCATATTTTTTTTGTTTTCTAGCTTCAGTATAATATACTTAACTATAGAACACCGACCTCTTTAAAGTTACAAAACACACCATGGTATCTCGTGTTTCTTGTAGGTACCAAGTCTCTCTTCTCAAATCTTATAGCTTTTGAGCAATGTCATATCCACTCGAGCCACAACATAACATCTTACATAATCTTCATGGATAATCTAATAAACTCTTCTGAAGATGTTAGCTACTTGCACCACTGTGGTATCATTGAGCATTGGCTAGGGAGTGATTCCGAAGTTGCAGATTTGTTCAACCGGTTATGTAAAGAAGTGGTTTTGATCCACAAGATAGTTACCTATCTCAACTTTCCAGTGAAGTTAACCGTTATTATAGCGTAAGTGGAATTCTCTAAAGGCTACCTTACGACACAAATACTTCAATAACCCTTGGGCATATTTCTCCTTTTTTGCTGCAGTTACTCTGCTAGTTTTCACATTTTCTCAGAGTTTTTATGCTATTTATGCATATTACAAACCACCACCAAAGAGCTAGCTACGGGCGTATTTCTCACATTTTCCTAAGAGTATTCTCAGACACCAGTATATATATATTCTGTTCGAACCTCCAAAATGCAACGAAGGCGTGTGTGGATAGCATATTATAAATTGTTGTTACAGAACTCTGGCTCCTTAATTCGTATGTCGCTCGAGGTTATCCTCGCTGGCTATAGGATTAGGATCTCTTTGACAAGGAAAATGATTATCATATGTAATAAATAATATGTAGTGTTTGAATATTCAGTATCACACTATGGAAAAGAAAAGAAAATACATTTTTTAACGTCTAATTAATTATTATATTACAACGCTGAGAAATATTACATAAACGATTCTACAGCCGGCAATTCTACCACCATATGATAATGCACGTCTGACTGCATCATTCCGAGCTACCCTATGAAATCCATGTTCGATGATTTTGAAAACCTCTTATAATCTCTTTTCTCCATATTCTGCATAATTTACGTTTTCTGGGGTTTGAACCCTAGATCTCCTGGTGTACAAGTATTAATAAACTCTTAGTCAAACCATTGAACTAAGGGGGATTCCACAAAAAAATATGTTTCATTGATCTTTTTCATTCAATTTTAGTATTACTAGTTCAGAGAATTTGTAAAATACGACTCAAAACTTGATTTTAATCTCAAAAGTATACCCAAACTTGAATCAAATGCAAAAATAACCCAAATGCCTAGTGAAATTACAATCAGCCCATTATAACTAAACAAAAAACAATAATTTATTTTATGAATATAATCTCGTAAAGTTTTATGAGGTCTTGTAAGTCTTCTGAGGTTCTATAAGTCTTCTGGAAAACTTTCAGAAAGTCTTCTCATATAGTAGATCTTAAAATAATTTATATATTTTATAAAATATTTTGATGGAGAAAAATTGAAATCATGTAATTATATACATTTGTAAATGATATAAATTAATATCTAGTAAAATTGAATTGTCTTCAACATAGACGAGTGAATGTAGTGTGTTACATGGTATTCTTTGGTTAAGAGTTTGGTAACATATGTTGTAGAATTGCATGTATTCTTAGGGTTAGATTTTGGAAGCTTAACTTTTTTTTGAAAAATTAAATTTAAACTTATATGTGTTTAGTTTTGTGTATATTAAACACTTTTAAAGTTGATTTTAAGTTTTATGAGGTGTTTGTTTCTAGTTAGTTGCTTATTTTGAGTTTAGGGTTTAAGTGACTTAAGTCTTCCAACAAATAGTAAACTAGAAGACTTCCGCAGAAGTCTTATGGGTGAATAGTAAATTTAGGGTCTAGAATACTTTCAAGTAATTTTTTTAGGAATTCTTCTATTAGAAGACTTACTTGAAAGTCTTCGGAATCAAAAATATGTAATCTTATTGGAATTTTTGTTTCAATATATAAAGAAAATTTAAATATTTTTCTCTTCCTCTCAAATGGCTGCAACAAAAATGTAATGTTTCTCATTCTAAAACTCTTCAATCTCTCTCTAATCTCCTTGAACTTAAAAAACCAAACTTTATAACAATTTATCATTTTTATCTCATGTCTTTCTCACTGATTTATTTTGTTTTTACGGGTTTTTCATTACATGGTTCTCATCTTCCGCTTATTTAAAGGTATAGCTCTTACCTTTTGAAAACTTTTTTTGTTGTTTTAAGTTATTACCTTATTTTTGAAAATTTTCAATGTTTGAAGTCATTTGAATACTTTTTGATATGCAGGTTTTTCATATCTGAGACAGACTTGGGATACTTTACAAGGAAGTCTTCTCGGAAGTTTCCTAACATTTAATGCACTAGAAGACTTCTAATTCAGATGGACTCTTCTCCCATGTCAAGTGGAGTCCAAGTTTGTCTTTGTGGAGGAATGGTCTAAAATAGTTTTGTTTATTGTCTGCTTTGTGATTTATAGGTTTACTCTTTTAGTTGTAAATTTTTTTAATAAACTTGATGAAATATAAATGAATTTATTTTGGTATTTATTTTCATGTCTACAATATTATCTTGCCAAAAGTACATTATTGAAGTTATTCATACAACTTCAATAGCAGAACACAATAACACAAAAATTAGTCAAATTTGCTACAATTAAGGAAGAAGACTCTTCAAGCAAACATAGTCAAATTCACAAAAGATCAAGCATTATTTAAGTTCAAACATATAACAGTTTCACTAGAAGTCTTCTGGGAAGTCTTGTCGGAAGACTTCTCGGAAGACTAAAATTTCAAGTGGGAGACTTAAATTTTAAGTGAAAATTGAAATTTCAACTTTCATGAAAGTTAAAAAGTATATCTTATGATCTAAGAAGACACATTAAATCATATGACTTGATATTCTTGAAGTTACTTAACACTTTTGAGAGTTAAAAAAACATATCTTAAAGTTACTTAACAAGTTTACAAAAACTAATGTAGAAGACTTACGTGTCGAAGACTTCCACGGAAGTCTTCTCTTATTAGCTAGAAACTTTAATAAACATGAATGTTATTAACCTCATAATTATCACCAAATAAGTTATCAGTTTCACTCAGTCGGCTCAATATTGACAAATATACATGAATTAACAAGAAAATGTTAAAAAGTCTTTATAGTTTTAGAGAAAATGAAAGTTTATTAAACATTGACATAGAAAATTTCCATAGAAGTGATCCATTTAGGTTCTTTTTGAAAATGAAAATTTATAAAGGAAGATTTCAAGGGAAGTCTACTCTACAGCAGACTTCTTTGGAAGTCTTCCTTTGTAAATATTGGCTTACTTTTGTTTTTTAAAAAAAATCTCAAAAATACCAGAGAAGATTTCCATGTAAGTCTACTTCTAAGATAAACATGTTAGATTTTCAGTTGACCGAAATTTGTCATAAGTTTGACTTTTTCTAGAAGACGTACATGGAAGTCTTCTAGCAAAAATAAAATATTAAGTTTTATTTTTCAGGTGTAAAACTTCCATGTAAGTCTTCTCAGGTTACTTTTGCAATTAAAAAATAAAACTTTAATATTTAATTTTTACTAGAAGACTTCTATGTAATTCTTCTGCCGGAAGACTTACACAAAAGTCTTCTGTGATAACCAAAAGTTTGACCAGAATCTCGGAATAAAACTCTGGAAGACTTTTGTGTAAGTCTTATCTCGGAAGATTTACATGGAAGTCTTATAAATAAAATTAAATATTTAAGTGTTATTTTTTAATTGCAAAATAACCTAAAACGACTTACACTGACAGTAATATGACTTCCACCAACAGTTCGGAAGACTTCTTCGGAAGTCTTCTCGAAAGAGTCAAATTTCTAACACAATTCGGTTAATTGCAAAACTAACTGCTTATCCGAGAAGATTTACATGTAAGTCTTATCTGGTATTTTCGAGATTTTTTGTTAACAAAGAAAATTTGGAAGACTTATAGGGAAGTCTTCTCTAAAAACAGACATAAAGTCAATTGCAAAACTAACATTTGCATTGACCAAAAGACTTCTATATAAGTCTTCTAGTTGTAGAAAACTTACACGGAAGTCTTATAATGAACAGATTTGAAAAAAAAATAAAAAATCATTGTTAGATCCAATGAGGTTCATGTTTAGCTTTTCCAAGCACACATCACTTCTTAATGAAAGTTACTTACTCGTATTTGACCAAGAATCATGAACTTTGGTAACTCTAGTAAGCTTATAAATTTTGAAATATAAGTTGGAATTTTAGGATGAAATAAAAGAGGAAGTGAAAGGAAATGGTTTGTGTGTGTAAGAAAAAATAATAGTATGAAGATGTAGATGTTGATTTTAAGTGCATTTAGAGCTTGAAATTGTTTGTTCATGGTGGTTGATGTATTGATGACAATGACAATGTTGTAAAAAAAAAAGTAAGATGAGGATGACTGAGTCAAACAAACATTTTTGGAATTTTTTTTAAAAAAGTAATGGTATTTTTGTGAATAATCTAAAATTTTGGGGTGAATATGGCAAATAAAAATTCTAAAATATCAGGAATATTTTGTGTTTGACTTTGAGTTATGAGTCATTTTTGCAAGAAAAACCCTTCTAGTTTTCATTTTTTCGTTACATTTTCTAATGTATTCTATTCAAAATAAAACTATTACTTCGTACCATTTAGAATTTCAGATTTTTATAATAATTAATCTACTAAAAACATTTTTACAAAGTTGATTTGGTCGATATATAGTTGTTTGGAAGCCTGTCCAACTAATAAATACTACTATTAAATAACTGAAAGAAATAGCAAAAAATAGTGATGAAAATTCCACCGCTATTCATAATGGCAACTGTCTCATTGTATTATTAAATGTTTTATAGAAGTCTTTTGAGAACTCTTCTAAAGTCTGAATCAGATCTGAAAATACATGCATATTCAAAAATATTAAATAGCATAAAAAAGGAAAAAAACTCAAAATACTTTTTATGCTTAAATAATAAATAAAATAGTCACATTAGGTCGAATATACAACTTTTTAGAATTTAACATATAAAATACACCAAAATACATATTAAAAATTTATAGATCACCTTTAAAAGAAAAAAAAATGAGAATCTTGTAATGAAAATTCTGCAAAAACAAGATATATTAGTTAGAAAACTAAGAAATTAATATAAAATTTGGTGTTTTCATGTTCAAATAGATTAGAAAGAGATTGTAGAGTTTTAAAGTGAAAAATATTACATTTTTGTTGGAGTCATCTGAGAGGAAAAAAAATGTATAACTTTTTTATATATATATGAAGACAAAAATTCCAATTAGATTAAAAATTATCGATGAGAGAAGACTTCCCAAGAAATTTTTTAGACCCTGAAATCAAATAACTAACTAAATAGCAAAAAAGAAAACACTTCATTAAACCAAAAATCAACTTTTAAACTGTTTAATATACACAAAACTAAACACATATATGTCAAATTTAATTGTTTTTCTTTAAGTTAAGATTTCAAAATCTAACCCTATAAATACCAACAATACTATAGCATATATGTTACCAAACTCTACACCAATGACTATCATGAATCAGTCTACATTCATTCATCTGTGTTGAAAATAATCTAATTTTAGTAAAAGTAAATTTACATCGTTTAGAAATATTTAGATTTACATGATTTGGATATTTTCCCTATCAAAATACATTTTATAAATTACATTTAAGATCTAATACATGAGAACACTTCTGGAATACTTCATTTTAGATGGAAAGCCTAAATTTTACTAAAATTCAGACATAAAACCTAAATTCTAGCACAATTTAGGCATGACCATTTCAAAAAAAATTTTGGGAAGTCTTCCAAACCCTAAACTAATCAAATAACTAACTAAATAGAAAAAAAAATCATTAAACTTAATATCTACTTATAAAGTGTTTAATATACACAAAACTAAATATATGCATGTCATTTTTTAAAATTAAGATACCAAAATCTAACCCTAAATACAAACAATACTATAACATATGTTACCAAAACCTAAACCAAAGACTATCATAACTTAATCTACATTCATTCATCTGTGTTGAAAACAATTCAATTAAATTAAATATAATTTACATCATTTTGAAATGTTTGTAATTACGTGATTTGAATTTTTTTACCTCAAATATTTTTTATAAAAATATTAAATTATTTTAAAGATCTAACGTACGAGAAGGCTTACAAAAAAGTATTCTCAGAGATCTCCAGTGGAAGGTTACAATGGTAAAACTAAATACATATTTTTTGTTCGGTCACAAAAGAGATGTGTAATTTCACTAGTCTTTTGGGTTAATTTTGCATTTGATTGAATTTGGGGTACACTTTTGTATTTAAAATCAAGTTTTGAATCATTTTTGGCAAATTTTCCTAAATTGTATTGATGTAACTTTATAAAATATTTTTATTTACTATGAAATAAAGCTCTTTACAACTATTTTTTACTGTAAGATTTTTTTTTTTTAAACAGAAAAAGTTAATTTAGATCCATTAAAACCAAATCAAGATCTAAATATCTTGATTTTAAATCTGGATATCCAAACATAGATCCGTATTTTTACAATGTATTAAATTTTTAATTATATTAATAATTATATTTGATATAGAAATATTTTTACATAAAATTAACCTTCTATTACTATATTTTAATTTTTATAATATTATATATATTTAAGACCTACATTTTTACATAAAATTAACCTTCTATTACTATAATTATAATTGTGCGTGCTTTGATTTCCTAAATTTTCTCTAATCTCTAATTTTATGCACGATTTCAGACTGTTACATTTTCTATATAATTTTCAATTCTTTCCTATTTGCACTTCCTTCTTTATTCTCAATCGTTTCATCTCTTCAATTTTTTTGGGTTTTGTGTTAGCAACAAAATAGATAGCATTATGAATATTTTTATTCCAATTCAAATTTACCTTCTCAAAGTCATTCTTCTTATTCTTTTTGTATGACTCAGCTTGAAGTTCGTTTTAGTGGATTATTCATAAGAAAGTTAGGGACAACTAGGCTGTACAAATAGATTTTAAAAATCAGACCATGGAAATACTAAAGTAAATATTTTATCATTTTTCTTTCAGTTAACAATGGAAAGTTGCAATGTTATTGAGTTTTTGGGTGATATTTTTTGGTTTATCATGGATATAAGGTAATAAGAAAAAGGCTAGAACATCTTACCTTATTAGGGAATGTGAAGATTGAAGATAGCATATCGGCAGTGTTTTGTGTGGAGGAGATTAAAGTAATATGTAAACAAAGATATTTTAATTTATTACTGCCGTAAATTGTTATTATTTTCTAGATGTATATTATACATAATTTATGACTATGCAAATATATATAACATTCTGTCATCTCTTGACACCTAAAAATATTAGGAGATGATCTATGTGGTTTAGTACATTTTTAACCCAAAATTTTAATTTTAATACATGTTAAACTTATATGTTAAAGCCACGATCAGATTGTGTTTATTTTAGTAAGAAAAAATAAATGTGTTTATTTTAGTAAGAATTTTTTTTCCTGTGCGTAGCACAGGGCAAACACTAGTATATATATATCTATAAATCTTGTATAATATTTAATTTATGCATTACTTTTATAATTTTAATATTTTAAATATATATATATATATATATTAACTATCCCCTAAACTATATTTGCGAAGTGAATTTGCCACATGTTCTTTTTACAATTAATTTCACAAAACAAATATGAGATGACTACTGAAATTGATGACATGTCTTATAACTTAATATGACATGGACAATTGCATTTAATGTTAATTTATTTTTGGTAAACTTTTTAAAATATGGTAATAACTCATATATTACATTTAATGTCAATTTATATATTTGAAATTTTTTTAGAATATGGAAATAACTCATAAATCATCATTAAAATAAATATATTCAAATATGGCATTATAAATTTCGAAATATAATTTAATTATATATTTTTAAAATATACAATTCTATTACTAAAATTTTCAAAAATGTATATAATTTTTTTAGAAAACTCTAGACTATATTTGCGAAGTGAATTTGCCACATGTCTTTTGTACAATCAATTTCACAAAACAAATATGACATGGCTACTGAAATTGATGACATGTCTTATAACTTAATATGACATGGACAATTGCATTTAATGTTAATTTATATTTATGGTAAAGTTTTTAAAATATGGTAATAACTCATATATTACATTTAATGTCAATTTATATTTTTGGAATTTTTTTAGAATATGGAAATAACTCAAAAATCATCATTAAAATAAATATATTCAAATGTGACATTATAATTTTTTTAAATATAATTTACTTATATATTTTTAAACTATACAATTTTATTACTAAAATTTTCAAAAATGTATATAATTTTTTAGAAAATTATAAAAATTTAATCGCAAAATCATTATTTTTTTATATATCTACGAAATTTATAAATATTGTTTAATTAAAATAAATAGATCGAAAATCTATTTAAGATTATAATTTCAAATATATACATGCATATTTTTAAATATAATTTTTATGTTTAACTAAATCAAATTTATATTAAAATATTAATACGAAAAGAAAATTTACAATATTAATAAAATTTTATTTTAAAATATAATTTATATTTATCTGTTAAAATATGTTTTAGATTTTTTTACTACACCTAGTGTTTACGGATATAAACCCAAATACTATGTCTAAATTTCTGAGATATCCGGACCCATCCACCCCTACCCCTAGTAGTCCCCTCCTACAATACTAGGCTTAAGTAAATAAATCCGGAAAACCAAATCTTTAATCAGTTATGAGAATTTGTACTAGTTTCTTTGCGTAGACTACAACTTAATATATTAAAAACTTACCAAGAGGAATCCATTTCATTGAAATTGAACCCAATAAACGAAAAAAAAAATCAAGAAAGTAGTACTACATAACACTGTTACAGTCGGTCGTGTTCTTGGTCCAGCCTACAACTTGGTCTCTCTATAAACCCAACTTGTTTCGTCAAGTCGCAATCTCATCCACCTCCGAGTTAAAGACAAAACTTGGAAACGTGGTCGTTATGTCTCTGCAATAGAAATTTTAATTCCTCAAACTTTAAAAAAGGCACCAAAACTAATCAAACAGAAAGGTTCATAGTAAGGTAAAACATACCTCAGATATGGAAGAGTCATGATTTTAAGCAAAGATGGGTTTTTGATTACGAAATCACTCCACTCTGTCTTACCAATCTTTCCATCTCGGTCCACATCTGCATCCTCAAATGTCTGTTCACGCAAAAGCAAAAGGCTTGAGTTTTATAAAAGACTCTTTGCTTTGGTATAAGTAGAAGTTGTAATAAACAACAAACCTGATCGAGTATCACTTCTATGGTATCATCAGCTAGTTTCATTTCAGATTCGCAGAGAAGGGCAATCAACATTTGCTTCACCTGCCACAATCAAAAACACGATCATGAACGACCGCAAGGGTTTATTCACTAAATGATGCAAAATCAAGAACCTTCATTCATGATCAGTAGTGAAATGATCTTCGAACACGTTCCAAAACGAAACATCTTAGAAATGTATACCTCTTGGCGTTCAATGAAGCCCGTGCAGTCCATGTCGTATAGCCTAAAGGTAACTGAGATAAAATAGAGACCAACGTGAATAAAAATCACGGGCAAGGCTCCATAGGAACAGCAATAGGTGAGGACTTACAGTCTGTTTTCTCCTCTAGAGAAGCATTAGGATGGAAAACATTGAGTGATCTCACAAAGTCTCCAAAGTCAATAACACCTTTTCGTTTAACATCAAACAAATCAAATATCTGCAAACGAGGGCATTAAGATCAGTCTTTAAGATTAACTAGAAAGTCCTAAAGGTCTGAGAAAGCTTAAGAACTTCTACCCTATTGGCAAACAAATTTTCCTTCTTTCTGTTCTTGAACAAAGCAAGTTGAAACTCTTCCTGCATTACAAGTTGGTCGAGAAATAAGTAACAAAAACCACAAGTGGGCCACCAAAACTTCAACTTTCAACTTTCAAAACCAAACAAAAGAAAAAGAATTATAATTCAAGTCAACTATCAACATTCAATACACAGACTTGTTGAGCAATAAGGAGCCCACAGATAAGCATGGGGGATCCAATTATCGCCTAATAATAAATTGGTTAAAGTCAACAAAGTTGACATATATATTACGGATAATAGTGCATTTAATATTACGTCACTATTCTACACATCAAACTTTCAAGATCCTGCCACGAGGTGCAAACGAATCAATCAACAGCTATCAATAATCAGTTACCTTGTTGATCAAGCCATCGTCAACAACTGAGCTGCTTATGCTCTTGAATAACTCGTACAATGCTTCAACCTCACTCACGCTAACTGAAAAGACAAAAAAAAACAATAAGCCAAAGCCGCGAGATTAAACATAAAATCAAGTAAGTTGCAGATGAAACAGACCATTGAATAAGATAAAAAATTAGTTAAATATGGATAAAAGAGTTATCTTTAATAAGCTCATGCTTGAGGGGACATTTAAGCTAAGATAAAGAAACGTGTAGTACAAGTAAACTTACAAGCTGTCTCAGAGGCAAGCTTCACAGGGTTCTCATGACCAGGAAACTCTCTGGCAGCCGTGGAATGTAAACAGCCCATTTACAGATGACAAGTAAAAACGAACAAGAAGAAGCTTATTCGATTAATAGAATCAGCTAATTCAACGAGTTCTGAGACAGTAAAGCTTGGTTGCTAACGTTACTGCCCATCATCATAATCATCTTTAGAATCTACACAACACACAGAACCCCAAAACATTTGAATTACACGACGAACGCTGTAATTGAACAAGTACAAACCCTTGACAAAAGTTTCTCAAGATTAACACGATTCGAAAATTAAATGGAAAATCAAACACGTGATGTATGCACGGCTCCAGAATCTCTCTGAACGCAGAGATTGAAATTGGAATAAACGAAAAAAAGATGGAAAAAAACGAAAATCGGATTTTGTACTTACCACCGAGAGAACGGCTCGGTGAGAGAGAGGTGATGGGATTTACGAGAACGCGAGAGAGAGAGACGACGAAGATCTGTGACGGTGGCAAATGAATGATCTGACGGCTGAGATTAACTGTATATATATTACTGGGCTTTTTTTTTGTTCTCCAGAGGCCGATTGAGAAGTTGCGAGGGTTTTATAAGATGAGTGTCGTACGTGTGGATGCTTGAACGCGTGCGAAACACCACCCTTGAATTTTTTTATTTTTTTACAGTGTTGAAAAATGAACCATTGACATTTATTTACTTTGGATGGTTTTTTTTTTGTCAGCACTTTGGAAGTTTTATAAAGTCTTCTTTATTTTGTTTCCTTTTACAAGTTTCGTTTTACAAGTTTTCTTAAATGTTGTAATGATGTTGACTTTTTTTTTCTGTGGAATTACAGTAAATTTGTAAACTAGTAGTGATGAAAAAGAAAATCATAAATATTATACACTAATAACTTTTGAATATTTTTCGATGAATCTTGAATCTCAGCCGGCAGATCATTCATCGAAAAATATTCTAAAGTTATTTGTGTATAATATTTATGATTTTCATTTGGTTCTCTCGTTTTCAGAATCTATGCTGATGCCCGTTATTATTCAAGATCTCGTTATAGATATTGAAACGGAACTTGCTAATATATATATATATATATATAGAGATACGAGTCGTGGGTCATATACCTTTTGGGATAAACGAAGGCTTTGATCGGTAACATTGCTTAATCACATACGCATACCGTACAAAAATTCAATAGTATTAATTAATTTTCTAATTGATATGGAAATAGTGTAATTAAAAATCAAATAGTATTATGGAAATAGTGTAATTAAAATTCTTTTGGTGTCAGGCATGCGAAAATGAAACATATCCACATGTTGGGTTCATATAGAATGTTAGATCTACTTATGAACTATGGTCTGCGTCTTATTAAAAACTAGTGTTCCACCCGTACTGCGTACGAGAAAAATGATTAGTTTATCATATTAATCAGTGTGTTTTGTAGCAAATGTATTGCCAGGTTCATGCTAATACTCAACGTATTGCAATATCTGTAGACAACAAATATATATGTACTTAAGTTCTGTTAGGATAATAGTCACATTCTCTTATTTCTTTGAGGGACAAAGTGATTAATAGCTTTTTCTAAATTTTATTTAACTTTTTTAATTCATTTTACTTGGTTGCAAGGTTTGTGTTAGCTTTTGTTATGTTTCTCTTACAACAATTATCTTTCTTATATAACAGAAAAAAATAGAATCTTATTCTTGTTACTTCTTATATGATTTTTATTTAGTAAATAAACCAAGAAATATGTACTTGCTATTTAGGTAAAATTTCAAAAGAAATCGCAAAAGGAATGATATTCTGGATGTTTTTTTTTGACAAATATTCTGGATGTTATCGTCATGATTTTTGCTTTATCTTTGCGAGAAAAAAAAGAAAAAAAACATCGATGTGAGAGAAACAATACAAAATATGATACTTAGAAAAAAATAGTGTTCCTCTCAGAAATCTTTTCCATGTAGACATCATTTACAAATATGATACTTTACTACAATAAAAAAGTTAGTAAAATATGATATTTATACTTGTAATTTCATTTTTGTTGATAGTCTTTTTGGATAGTGGTAGATTCTCTGATCTTTTCACATCTTTTGAAATCTGCATCATTCAATCATTATCTATTAGTTATAAGATAAACAAAATTTAAGCATACAAAAATAAAAGGATTTTTGAAGAGTAACATATGAGACAAAGAAAAACTTTGATATATCTACTTTGTCTTCTCTGTCTCACATTTTCTTTTTGGAAAAGAAGATGACCTTGTGTTTTTTTGCACATTTATAACCTTGAGTTTTTGAAGAAAACCATGCACGTGAGTGGGTGAGGTTTGATAAATCAAGGCGATGATAGAAGTAGAAAGCAAAGTGAGATCCAAAGATATTAAGCAAACACAAATAAAAAATATGATGAATAAGTGAATAACAATGTCTCTCGGGGAAGAAGTCTTGCATTGCAAAATCAGGTTTGTGATTAGAGAAAGAGAGAAGATGTGTTTATGTATCAAGATGCAATTACAAAGATAAATCTCGTACAAATATAAGTAACAGAATCCTTTTTTTATTATTTGAGGAACATTATTAACAATTAACCTTATCCCCATGTGTGATTAACCAAAATGCCATTACTTAGGTGTCATCATGAGAATCATTCTCACAACCTTTATTAAATAACCCTTCCTTGCTTAGACTAATTACATATAATGCCATTATTTATTATTTGGATCATTTCTTGCAATATACAATATGATTCTTTATTGCATTACTAAAAATTGATTGATAGTTGTAAATACTATATGAATCGTAATTACATTACTAAAATTATGGTGTACGCTGACGGTTATTAATAATACCCTTGATAACTATGAAAGGTTGTCTTTCCCAAATGTGGTGTGTATACTGCATTATTTTACAATTTTGTATTATAATATTAGTGGATTCTTTGATGTATATGTTGTATTATTTTATAAAAGTTATCATACATTAAGTGTATTTGTCTTAGCTATTATATCATGGCTATATAACAAATTTCGATGGCTAAGACAAAAATCCATATTTTTATAATATATTGTTAATAATCATGTTCTTTAGTGATTGTTAATATATTCAAAAACGAAATCCATATTAAATTGCTTGCAATCCCTTAAATTTTGCAGCAAGACTTTTTGATTACAAAATTAACTTAAATGCTGACAGACATTAATTTGGAAATTTATATAATTGTTTCCGGTTAAGTTTAAAGTTAAATATCATTTTCTTTACGATTCAGAAATGATACATGGACACGATTCATAATTATGTTCTTCTATAAAAATTGGTAGGTGACATTAATTTTGATTAATTTGTTTTGTATTTTATGGGATACGTGACATTTATTTTGGGATTGAGCAATAGAAACTCGATTATATTGTAAAATCAAAATATCGTATATAAAAAATTTAAACGCAATCTCGAGTGATTGTAAAATACATTCAAAAAAGAATGACATATTAAATTTCTTTCAATCCTTTAACTTTTGCAAAAAGATTTTTTTTATTACGAAATTAACATAAATGGTGATAGACATTAAATATGGAAATTTATATAATTCTTTCCGGTTAAGGTTAAAGTCAAATATCATTTTTAATATGGACTTCTTTTATTTTGGCTCCTTGCATATAATACTTTTTATAATTGTATGGAAATGTACGAACAATTAGGGATTTGCAACATTCCTTTGTTGCAATGGGATATTCATTTTTTTCAAATCTCATGGGTCAAAACTTTATTAGTTGTGTATAGATATCATACTATCCTAATATCTATGGTATTACAACCTAAACGTTTCAAAACTAGCAAAGAAAATGAGTGGCATGAATTTCATCTCTGACTTGAAGCCAAAGAAGTCTTTGTGGAAGATTAGGGTGAAAGTCACAAAACTTTGGAAGCAGTATTCGACTGCTGGTGGAGAGACCAGTGAAGTGGTTTTCTTATGTCGTATAATCTTTAAATCTTAAAAACAAATATCAAATGTTACTTCTGCTAATCTATATAGGGGTATTCAATTTGGATGTCGGTTTGGTTTCTTCGGTTTTTTGGTATTTCAGTTTATAAAAAATAGCTACCATATTAAGACCATATCTATACAGCCAGTTTCTGATTTATTTGGTTTTATACCAAAATACCATGTATATAATATTTTATAACATTTTGTTTTTAATAACATTTTGTTTCAAAAAAAAATATTTATCTTCTATAATTTTGTAATTTTTTTTATATAATTAGATATTGGCTTTAATAAAACACGAAGATACTTTCGTTTTTAAATAGACAATTTTTCTTTTACAATTTAAAATAATTAGTAAACATATTAAGTTGATAACAATAATATTTTCTATTGAATAGAAAATTTAGCAATCCATATTATTAACTAAATATTAATGTACATATATGTCAGCGTAAAAAATAAAATTATGTTTTCTTTTAATTTGATAAAGATGAAATATACCTTTTGACTTAAAACAAACTATTAAATTAGTAAAATAAATGAAGATCATATCAATAAATAAATTATGTATATGTTACTAATTATATTATATAATTTACATATAATTATACAACATATTTTCATTTTATTCGCTTTGCTCAGTATAATCATTTTATATGCCAAACCATATCCATATAGCACATTTTTTTAAAAATAACATCCATTCGGTATATTTGGTATTACCAAATTCAAAATATTTTTTTCTATTTCGGTTCGGTTTTACCGGATTGAACCCCTAAATCTAAACCATGTATAATATCTCACTATTGCTTTTACATATTTAATATCTATTTATTAAATTTAAAATTTTTTAGTCTATTCACTCCGTGCAGGGCGCGGGTCATCACCTAGTTGGGTAGTTATTTTTAGATTGTTGATAATTGGTGATCGTGGTATTGAAAGAAAACGGTCGGCAAAGTGGCAAGAAGAAATATTTTTGATCGGTAACATTGCTTAATCACATACGCATACCATACAAAAATCCCCTATATATTAAAGGAGAAACATTTTTAAAACTTACCTTAAAAGTTATTGGTAAGGATTGCGACGTGGTGACGTGGCTTTACGAGAAGCTTTTATTTAGTAAAACGCTTAGGTGTCACGCAGAGAACGTTTCTCACCAAAATAATGAATTTAATGCGTTCACACTAACATTCTTTTAAAAGAACTTCATACCATCTACACGTTTCTCGACGAACACTTTTATGTTATTTGTTAAATCCCTAAGTCCGCAACTACTACAACGTGATAGGCGAAATATAAAAAAAATTTATTTTTCAAAGCTTCTTCTCAAACTTGCAAACACCATATATCAAATTTTAATATTAGTACAACCATTATAAAAAGTCTCTCGCTTCATCCCTGATAACAATCATACCTTTAGTTCTATCGATTAAAATATACCTGATGTTATACATAATCATAATATATAATTTTAACATTAATATAGACATATTATCCCGCGCAAAGCGCGGGTTACTATCTAGTTCAATAGTATTAATTAATTTTCTAACTGATATGGAAATAGTGTAATTAAAAATCCAATAGTATCAAGGGGATACGATTGGTGTCAGATATGCGAAAATGAAACATATCCACATGTTGGGTTCATATAGAATGTTAGATCTACTTATGAACTATGGTCTGCGTCTTATTAAAAATGTCGAGAGTATTATTATACAATTCTCAGCGATGGTCTAACAACATTGCCAAATACAGAATAGTCTTTTAGATAACCCTTGGTTGATGCTATTTTTTTTTTTTTTTTTTTTTTGATAATCCAGGGGTTCCCCACTTACGTGGGTCATTCCCCTGGGTCCGGTTAGGCAGCGGTCCACTTCACGCGGGAGGGCTTTACCTGGGCTGGGGACAAGGCCCAACACCCAGTACCGCATTTGGTGACAGAATGGGCAGTTCGCCTCCGCCTGACGTCGAACCCGTGAGCATGAAATATATATATAAAAGATAAACATCAGCTTGATAGTGACATTGAGATACTATCAAGCTAAAAGAGGAGTACTGATGGCGTAACGGAATGACTGCATCAGAATTGGAATCACAGAGAAGTTGCAAAATGATCACAATGCAGAATTTTGTTTCGGAAGTTTTACACTTAGGAAATCACTTGAAGCAGAAAGCGGTTGAATACTAATCCCAATCGAAAACCTTAAAGACATGTTGAACAAAATCATTTTTGTTACTGAAATATAAGAAATTGTCGGAAATACAATCTTCATAATACATTCTTCATGTTTATACTAACCAATATTACCCAACTTCTAAAGAGAGAAAAATACATATATAACACTAGAGTTTTTTGCATGTGAAATTTAAGATTCTAATAAATATATAAATAAATACTTAAAATATAAAAAAAATAGTTTTAAAAATAATTTTCGTTTTTCAAAAAGAAATTATGAAAAAAATTCAAAAAAAATTATAAGAAAGTTAGAATTTGATAAAGTAGAATTCAAAAATATATTTATTTATTTTTTTAAAAAATTATTTATTTAAATAATAATTTATTTTATATATATATATTGAACGGAAGTATAAGAATCTTTTGTCTCTTAATGAAGAATGTATTTTTGAAAATGTCTCTTTATTGATAGTAAACATAAATAATGGTATTAAGAAAGCGGTAAACATGAAAATTCTCTCTGAAATATTTAAACCAGCTATAACCATTGGGAGACAAGTTAAAAGATGGATCACTCATTTTAGTTTTCAGTTTTTTCTTTAAAAAAAACTAAACTAAATTTAAACACAATTTAACAGATAATTTAATTTTGATTTTCATATAATCATTCTTATATTAACTTGTGTTATTAAATATATAAATAAAAAGTACATATTAATTATAATTATCATTTTAATAAAACTAAAATATTATAATATATATTTCAAATCATGATTTCGTGTTGTGGGTTATATCAACATATAATTTTGAATACATCTTTTAAAGGTTGTATTGATTTTTGTTTTGTGAATCCTAAAAGATATGAATATATATACATTCCAAAATAAGCTTGAGTTTATAGTCAAGTATTTATTATTGAAAAACAGAACACCTGTAGCTTAACAAAATTGTATAATAACACTTCTAATAAATTATTTAATGACCTAAGTTTTAATATTTAAATTTTAAAAATCTATGTACAATGCAGATAGAACTTTTTCAAAGCTCAAAAAGTTAGTTCACATAAAAACTCTATTGAAATAAATTGTATGCATAAATTTAAAGGGAAATTGCCAAATATGACCCATAAATTGATTTAAACACAAAGATATACCCCAATTTGAATCAAATGGAAAACTAACCCAAAAAGCTAGTAAAATTACAACTAGTTCCTTATGACAAAAAAAAACAGAATGTACTTATACATTTTAAACGGAACATTAGATTAAAAATGAAAAAGTGAAAGATGGATACTTAAAACTGGTGTCGAAAGACTTTCACTTTCACGAATGAGCACTGACACATTTTTATGTCAACTGGCTTCCACTATCACGAACAGACACATATATTTTGGCGTACAAAAAAGTGAAACATGGACACTAAAACCGGTGTACAAACAAAGATGAACAATATTTGGTTGTTGCAATGAATAATAATATTTTTATTAACATTTATGTATACATGATGTACACGATGAATAACTAGTTGGATATGTGGGAGAATTTCAGAATATTTCCATATTTGAGTTTTGTAGATGGCACCGAAGTACGTATCTTTCCATGTTTGAATTTTGTAGCAATATCCAACTAGTTGGACATGTGGGAAAATAACAGAATCAGCCACAAGCTATGCATGACCACAAGGTTCCCCGTAGGTTCCCCGTCGGTATCATCTAGGTTGAGATCTGGTACATCATCTGCCTCATAAGAGAGGTAACCAAAGAGCGGGGGTATATCAAATTCTTATCACTAATCTTAGATAGTGGCCTAGTCTCCCGTGTGTGTGGGATAGCAAGAGAAAGTTGGTGAGTAAAACCGTGCATTGGTGTCGGGGTTTACGGGGGTGGTGCGGTTCTTAGTGTACGCGTGGACGCTGATCTTGGGTGTACATGTGAATAGGGTATGGAGGGATCTTCTCTTGATGTACGTGTGTACGCCGATCCGGTTTGTACATGTGGACTTTCCTTTGGGTGTACACCAAGGAAATATAGGTCTTTCTTCCAATATGTATCATCTTCGCCGGATAAGCGAACAGTATGGTCAAAGGCATTGCCAGTGGTGCACTGGTAGGTTTCGGGGGCTGTTTTAGGTACATGAATCCACACCATAACCTCAGCTCCATCAAACCCACCGAATGTTTCCTCGTCTTCTTATCTATTACAAAATTCCAGATAGAATCGACGGATGTCCACTCTCCGGGAATAACAAGGCAGTGATCTGCCATGGGGGATCTGCATAAAAAAACAGGTAGCAAATTATATTATAGGATAAGCATGTCTCGTTATTGGATAAATAGGTTTGTTAGGAGGGGGTTAGACAACAAACTTTTTTTAGCAGCTTAATTTGGACGTGAGCAGAACCGTGAAAAAAAAGCAGTGAAACCGTGAAAAAAGAAAGAAAAAAAAGATGAAGACTGTAACTTTATGCAAACCAGTTAATCTGGTCGTCCGTGTAAAAGGACAAAAGAAGATCCAATGGTTGAGATATGAGACATATATAAGTCTTGTCACAGATCTTAGAATTAATTTGGACCGTTGAGATGGTATATAGATGAGTGGTGGAGGTTAGTTCCCGCTAAAACAATAGTTTAGTTAGTCAGCAAGTTAGTTGCAAGATAACTAGTTTGTTAAAAAAAAAAAGATAACTAGTTTGTTTAGGTGAAAATGAAGCTGTTAGGATCAATGGCGGACCCAAGATTATTTTAAACATGGGTTATAAAATAAATGGGCTTGAAATCCATATTGAAAGAGAAGCAAAAATGAGTATCAAGCAGGAATTGAACCTATGTTTTAGGGGTGTCAGACGATGGAAATTCACCACCAGAACTAAAGAATTTCAATTGTACTAGCTTAACAAATTACATTTATATATTTTAAGGTGTGGCAGCTGCACCCCTTTCTCTCCACATGGGTCCGCCTCTGGTTAGGATAAATTAACTTGATAGAAAAAAACTGTTTTATTCGGTTATAAAAAAACTTAAAACTGAATAAAACTGTCTTTCAGTGTAATTCTTTATTAAATCATTATAAAGAGTATGACTGGTGACCATTCTGGAATCAAGAGGAACGAATAGGAAATGAACGTAAAGGAATAGAATTGCAGGAATGAAAAGGAATGATGGTTCCATCTCATATTTAACAAGGATTTAATTTGTTCTTTATTTCTCTACAAAAAAGGGAATGGTAGGAAATGAGAAGGAAAAATTATTCCTTATAAATGGTGATTTTTTAAGGAATGTTAGGGAATGCATTTGTTCCTCGTCGTTCATTGGTCACCATTCATAAAAGAGTATTGGACATACAAGCATAATTTTGTGACTGAATACAACATAAATGCATTTAATTTTGATGTTAATATATAATAATGATAAAGGGATTTTGTATATTTAAATATTTTAGATGCATGCATATATTATATATATGGCATATATCTTAGTTTTTTGACTTTTTCATAAGGTATGTACATAACGAGAAACATATATCAACTTAACCAATATGCATCTGAAGTTTATGCACGCATATATTATATCATCATATATGCTATATATATTTCCTAAAAATATCAGCTTGATAATATATATAACTATGTGATACACATCCTAAACACACACACACACACAAAGATATATATATATTGAAAACTCCAATCATCATATAAAATGACTAAGTCCGTTTTTTGTGCTGTCCTTATCATATTTATTCTAGGTTTGTTTGATGTTTAACCATCTTTAAAATAATCTATTGTTTCTGCTGCAAAAAAAAAGAAAATCGATACTTATATGTTTTTAAATGACGTTTTTTTTACAGGATTTATGGCGAATGAGACTCAAGGACAGCTAGGAAAGCTGTGTAAAGAGCCTTTACCACAAACAGATTGTGGTGCCGGCTCATGTGGTGCTCTGTGCCGTCAATTAAAGCATGGAACTGGCCACTGCCTTCGGGGATCCGAAGGAAAATATGTGTGCTTCTGTTATTTTAAATGTTCTTCTTGAATTTTTGTTTCACTCTATAAAATGGTATATCACTTTAATGATAAAATGAAAAAGAATGCATGCTTCTGTTTTTTAAATCCTCTTCTTGAATTTTTGTTTAACTCTCTAAAATGGCATCTCACTTTCTTCTTTTTTTTTGTCATCATGGTATCTCATTTTAAAGATAAAAAAAATATGAGAAAGAGAAAAAAGTATAATAAAAAGTATCTCATTCGAGAAATTACGAATGTTTTTGTTAAATTTTTTAATGCTGTAGGTTTTATTATAAATTAATTAAATTTAGTTTATATTATAAAATATTAATATTTTAGGGATAAAAATTATAATTGAAAAAACAAGAGATGTGCTCTAAAATGTATTTTACCATGATTTAATATTTAATCAGTTACAAGGTGTTCCGCCCGCGCATGCAAACATAAAATTTTTATAATTATATATTAATGCATTCATTCTCCTATATATTAATTGAGAAGTCACTTAAGTGGATTTTGTTTATGTGTCATTCATAGGTGAACTTTTAAATTAATTCTCTTAATTTGATTGGTTGTTGGTATTTAATTTAAATTTTTAAAAGAAAACTAGTCATAGAACTACCTATTCTAATCTATATTACCAAAAAAAATAATTAAACATTTTAAATATAGATGAATTAACATAATTTGTTTATAATAACAATTAAATGTCATATATTACATTATAGAAATACGGAATATACATATAAATATATATGATATTATATTAACAATTTTAAGCATATTTCTATTAATAGTGGTTACAATAAATCATAGATTACAAAGAAATAATTAACCTAAAACTGTGCGGGACAGAACCAATCTCTTGGAGTAGAACTGTGGGCAAACCGATTTCTACAAAGTGTGGTCTCATGTATCATCAAAGGTTCTTTCTCATGTGGCAATGCTTCTTTAGTCGAGGTTTTGCTTCCATATTCTAGTCAGACATGTTCTATTAGCATTTGAAGTTATTGGTTTCTTTCTTCTCGTTGTTGTTTTAGATTTCATTTCATTCTGCGACTAGTTATCTCTGTATTTCTGTCAAAAATTTAAAACTTTAACATCTACACCGAAAAAAAAAATCTTTTACTTCTCAGCTAAGAATCAGAGACTTGTATACAGAGAGAGAACAGAGTTCTTAGAGTTTCACTTAACAAATAACTCAGTGAAGCCACTTGTGAGTTTACCGGAAAGGTTAAGATCCGTGAAGGTAGATTCAGTATTTTCTTATAAAGGAAAGATTCTCACCACTGGTTATTCTAATTCTCCACTTCTCATCACCATTAAGAAACTCAATCGAAAGGATGAAGGATTACAGGTAATTATCTCTCTCTGTTTTTGCTAGACACTCAAGCTGAGAGATTGGTTGTTGTGTTTAAATGAAAGTCTGAAGATTTTCTACAATTTTTGATATTTTCTCTTCTGTGTATTCTAATAGTGTGTCAAAATCTGATACAATTCATCATAGAAGATTGTCACTAAGGTTAACTAACCACTTTTATTTTCACTTTACGTAATTGTCATTTACACTAATCATTTTTACCTCACTTTAATAAAGACTAGGTTAAGACCGCGCCTTGCGCGGGATGAACATTATATATATAAATTATTTTATATATTATATGTTTATAACATATTATGAAATAATAAATATATATTGAATAATTAAAAAGTCATTATCTACTACTTATATAATTAAATTGGTGCGAACATATAAATAAATTTAATAAATCAAAAAATATTTTTTCTATTTGATATGATATATAGTTAAATTTAAATGATAGTAACATATATATGGTATATGTTAATATTAATATTTATTAGATGATGCTTTTTGCTCATATTTTTTTATCATTTGTATCCGTTATTGCAAAAAGTTTAAATTAGTGATAACAAAATTTTCACTGTGAGAATAATGGTTTAAGTAATTTATAATATTTTAAAAATTAAGTTGTGAATATTTTTTTAAATTTTTTATCAAAAAAGTGTTCAAAGTAAATTTCAAAATTACGATATTTATGTATTTTTATATAACATATAGTTTAATTTAAAATGATACATATATTTATATATTTTTTTATTTTTGATACTTGTTAAATGAGACTTTCAACTTATATTATTTTTCAATTATTTGTATCATGTCATAACAAAAGTTTTAAATCATAGATCACAAAATTTGAATGTGAAACTTTTAACAGTTTTAGTAATTTATACTCGTTTTTAAAAATTCAAAATATAATATATAAATAATTTTTTAATTTTTATTATCTGGTTACTATGATTGTTTAATTTATTTTAATAGCTTAAAATTAAACAAGTATAATTATAATACACACATATTTTTATCAAATCTTTATTATTCAAAATCATTAATTATCATATATACTTTAGCCACATTAGGCAATTCCGTAATCTTATTTAAGGAAATAATGAATCATATTAATAATGTATTTATTGTGGTTTAATAAAAAGCTTATTATATATTTAAATGCACCAACCTATTTCTCTAAGGATTCTAAAAATCATTCTAGTGATAACACGTGGCTACAAAAAAAATGTTGCAATGCTTCTCAAATAATATATAGGGGATTTTCTAAAGATATACTTTATTGGGATATCATACCATCATATATGGTATGTATTGATTTCATAATACATATCGTACTATACATAATTGTTATTTACATTAACAATTTTTACCCTCACTTTTAATGAGAAGTAAAAGACATTTATAACCATAAAGTTAACTAATCTATACTTTGAGTTTAGAGTTTAGAGAGTGAGATAGAGTTTTTGGAATGTGAAATTTAGGATTCTTATAAATATATAAATAAATATTTAAAACAATAAAAAAATAGTTTAAAACATAATTTTTGATTTTCAAAAAGAAATAAAATAAAAATAAAAAATAATAATAAAAAAGTTTGAATTTGAAAAAATATAATTTGAAAGCATAAATAAAACTAAAATATTATAATATATATTTCAAATCATGATTTTGTGATGTGGGTTATATCAACATATAATTTTGAATACATCTTTTCAGGGTTGTATTGATTTTTTTTTTTGTGAATCCCAAACGATATGAATATATATACATTCCAAAATAAGATTGAGTTTCTAGTCAATTATTTATTATTGAAAAACTGAACACCTGTAATTTAACAAAACTCTATAATAACACTTCTAATATATTATTTATGACCTAAGTTTTAATATTTAAATTTTAAAAATCTATGTATAATGCAGATATAACTTTTTTTCAAAGCTCAAAAAGTTAGTTCACATAAAAACTCTATTGAAATAAATAGTATAAATAAATTTAAAGGGAATTTGCCAAATATGATCCATAAATTGATTTTAAACACAAATATATACCCCAAGTTGAATCAAATGCAAAACTAACCCAAAAATCTAGTGAAATTACAAGTAGCCTTTTATGACAAAAAAAAGAATATACTTCTACGAATATACCTCCCTGAAAGTCTTAGGGAAAATTACATGTTTACCACTTTCATGCTACCACTTTTCATTTTTACCATCACTACAAAGACATTTTCAAAAATATATTATTCATTAAGTGGCAAAAGACTATTATATCCATTTTATTTATATATATAGTAAATCATTATTTAATTAAAAAAATAAAAAATAAAAAATAAAAAATAAAATAAAAAATAAAATAAAAAAATATAAAAAAATATAAAATAAAATAAAAATAATTTTTTTTATGTTTTCGAATTATACTTTTTCAAATTCAAACTTTTTTATAAATTCTTTTTTTTGAATTTTTTTTTTTTATTTTTTTTTCAAATTTCTTTTTGAAAATCGAAAATTATGTTTGAAACTATTTTAAAAAAAAATTATATATTTTTTAAGTATTTATTTATATATTTATTATAATCCTAAATTCCAAAAACCCAACCCTACCCCACCCCTCAACTCTAAACCCTAAGTCTAGATTAGTTAACCCTAAGGGTATAAGTGTCTTTTATCCTTCATTAAAAGTGAGGGTAAAAGTGATTAGTGTAAACATGAAAAGTAGTACTATGAATGTGTTATTTTTGGCAATTTTCCTATCAATTATGTGAAAGAAATAGAAGCTTAATATGTAAAATACAAAAAACTCTAAAAATTTACAAAAAAAAACTAATAAAAATTAAACTATGATATCACTTGAAAGCTTCTTAGACAATATTAATAAAATATTTAAGCGATAATTAGACAAATTTGATTTTTTTTTTGCCAACCAAAAGTTTATTATTAATTAACATCAGTTATTTCAAGATGTTTAAGAAAGGATGGACAAAAAAAATAGGATGAACATAAATGATATATGAACTATGAATAATACTTTGTAATGCTGACTTAGTTAACACATCTGCACATCCATTTCTAGTTCTTTTAGATGCTTAAATTCAATTTCTTCAGAGGTTTTATTCCACAAAGAGATCGTATGAGATATTATTGTTTTGATATTCAGATTTGTTTCTTGACTGTTAAGAAAATTGATAACTGTAAAAACATCTCATTCGAATACGATATGTCTATAACCGAGTCCCCAACATGAAACAAGTTTGTTTAAAAAGTAAATAATTTCATTTTTCTTATATTATATAATAAATATATATTATTTACTGATAATAAAAATATAATTATTCATCTATCACAAATATCTATGCAAATATATGAATCAAATACAACAATCAAACAATATAATGATTCCACAAAGAAAATTTAAAAAATATATTTATGTTATATAGTCTTATTTTATGTTCTTCAAATAATGTAATACAATATTATATATATTTTTTTTAAAATTGATAAATACATATAATATCTTATCCGCGCATAGCGCGATAAAAAATCTAGTCTATATTATAATAGGATAGTTTAGTCTCTCTTAAAGGTGTCCACGTGGCAGTTACTAAAATTTGTGTCAGTCCCACGTTGATACCAGAGCTTCGTTTGGTCATTAGGGTATGCGCAGCGGGGGTTCACAGGGGAGAGTCGCACGTTTTACGAAAAAGAAAAAATATTAAAATAAGCATAACCAAAGACCTCGGCTCGTCCCGCCTCTCCCGCGTGAACCCGGATCGTGACTGTTCAGTGGGCTCCACGCCACGTGGCGGCCCGCTATTAGTCACTTTATTTATTTATCTTTTTTTTATAAATCAAAAGAAAAGAAAATAATAAAAAATTAATTTTTTAACCCCAATGAGCGGTTCGCCGCTGCGCATGGTCTTAAGTCGTCGTGTTTGGTTTGATAATTTAGTATTGGTTTGATATTTTAGTCTATGATTTTGGTTCTTCGTGTTTTGTATGTAAATCACATATATAATGAACTGCTGTGTTTGGTGTTCGACTAAATTCTGCAAACACAAAGATTTATTTTCTGACGGTTCCTCTCTCAACCGTTGCAATGATTGTCCACTTCATATTAAAAATTTAAAACCTTAAGCACTCCCAGTCTCTTTGTCTCCCTCACTTTGCAATCAAAGCCTTTGATAACAGATAAATACACAAAAATCTCTATAAATAGTTGACGGTTACGGCTGGTATCTAGCATCTGACAGACACTATCTAAGTTTTTCTTCGGTCGAACCCTTGATCCCTCCTTTGAAAACGTAACGTCTGCCTCCGAGTCAATTTCCTCTCAACCTTTTGGTCACCACGCCACCTTTCACATCTCCACCTTGGCTGGTCCTCTCAGGTGATTGTTGGCCGTCTCTTCTGTTTCTGGGATTCAGGAATCATCAAGAAGAATGGAGATTTCATGGTATTGTTGTGGTATTTTATGGGGAAAATTTTGTTGGTGGAGCATGTGTTATTTGAGTTATTGATGAACTTTATTAACGATGATCTACAAGAAGCTAAGGTATTCAATTTGTCTGCTAATTTTGAGAAATTAATTTATTTTCCTAATCTATAGATTCAACTTTTGTTAATTAACTGATGTCTGGACTTATTCAATAGTAAACATATATGATCGAAAAATCAGGCTGTAATTTTCCTATCATTCACTATGTTGTTTCTCCTTTTGCAGGAGTCTCACCAATTATTTGATAAAGCTTTACAAATCTCAAACTTTTCTCTGTGCCAGCACCCACCGCTTTAGCTTACTTACTTCCAACAAAAGAAAAACAGTGCAACAAGCTCTCTCTCACCAAAAGAATAAAAAGCTCTCGTATGAAGTATTGAAAATTCACTTTTCTATCGTCGAAAATAATGTCTGTGTAACACCCGTCTCCTCCTCTCTCGAGAACGGTGTGCTACTAAACGTAAAATACCAAATTAAACCGATTTATAAAACCGAATAAAATACGATGATCCCAAGACACCAAACCGTCCAGATATCCAACAACTCGGCAAACTCACCTGCAAGGGGGAAGAAGAGGGGTGAGCAACAGGGGAGTCACTCCGTGAGGTATGGGATACTAAACACGCAAACCACTGACTTGAGTAAATAGAACTCCCACTATGGAAGTTTAGCTCTAACATGAACACACACGACGCCTAGCGCGTCACACAAACCAAACAATGCGATGATAGCATAAAGCTAGTCCATACACCCCGCATCTCCTCATATGGATATATAATACGTAGCGTCGCTAGTACAGTATGTCTCTGTACCCCCGCCCTCTCAAGTAGCATCCATGGTACAAACGTCTATGCACCACACGCCCGCACAAGTAGCATCGCAAGTCCAGACGTCTCTGAACCCCTGCCCGCACAATCAAAGTAGCGTCGCTAGCCCAGACATCTCTGAGCCCCGCCCGCGCACATAGTCCCTACTCATAACTATGTGTACATACATATATATATCGCATTTCTTAACATCACACAATCCAATCAAAGGTTGAATCCTCTAGACCCCTAGTTCCAATTTACAATGAATGAAATAACTAACAATCAAGACTCAATTCAAACAGACGGATCATGATTTGAAATCTAAACTACGATAGAGAGAATTCTACACTGGTACGGGATTTACGGAATAGACCCTCACCTTAGCCAATAAGGCAGAATCAGAAGCGAGTCCGACTATAAACAAAATGACTTTATCAGCAAGAAAGCTACGGTTTCGCCATGGATCTCCACTCCTCACCAAGACACATCAAATCGAATATAAATAATACAAGACAGAGGCATAATTAATATATATATATAATTATAGGGTTTATGATGAGAACGGTTACTTGTAATACAAGAAAAATAGGAATAAGGAACTTATCATAATTTATCACGTGCTCCACATCACCAACCGATACGAGAAGTTAACGACGTAGCATTGCTGGCTCTCCGACAATATGGATCAACTACGGTGGCCAAGGGATCACGGCGGTACAGATCTAAGACCGGTGGTGGTGGGGAACGTGCGGCTCCGCCTCGAACGCCTTTCTCTCCCTCTGCTCATGCTCTCCATTTCGCAGATCCGGTACGTAACGGATGTGACGGCAGGTAACGGGTCTGTGATGACATGGGCTGCTCCTTCGGTGATGAAGCATGGCTCCGGTGGAATAAGGTGAGATGGTTCACGGTGGTGGTGGTGCTTGCGTCTCGCATCTCCAAACAACAACGCACAGCTTCATAAAGAGGGAGAAGAAGAACACGGGAATAAAGGAGGAAAGAGATGGAGACGAGAGTGATGATTAGAGGTGGACAAACACAATGGCATCAGCTCTGGCTCGATCTAAAATAATGGTGGCTGCACTACAAGAAAACGTAAGTTTAACGAGGATAATTAACGAGGAAAAATAATCCTCGTAAAAGTACGTTGATTTTGCGAGGAAAGTACGTGAAAAAAGAGAAGCATCGTTATTTCGTCGTAAGGTAACGACAAAACAATTTCGTCGTAAAGACGATGTAAATTGACGTGGCTTTTACGAGGAAACACTATTTCCTCGTAAATACCACGTAAACTTCGCGAGTTCTTTACGACGAAATACTTTACGTGTACTTAACGAGGAAATTTTGAATCCACCAACTTGGTAGGTAGCTCACGTTTTTTTTTGCCATCCAATTAATTTTCGTCGTAATTTCACACGAGGCTATACTTTTCACACATATGAGTATGGTAGACAGCGGGCGACCAGTAACTATGGAATATGTGTGAAAGGGGAAATAGATTTCTACGGGATCTTGACGGAGATTATTGAAGTCGAATTTCCAGGGATATTGAAGCTGAAATGCATCCTCTTCAAATGTGAATGGTTCGATCCCGTCGTCAACAGAGGTGTTCGGTCTAACAAATTCAGTGTAGTTGATGTCAACGGTGGACGAAGGTACAACAAATTCGAGCCTTTCATCTTAGCTTCACAAGCAGACCAAGTTAGCTTCCTTCCATACCCTCGAATGAGAGATTCGGGTATAAATTGGTTAGCTGTGATCAAAGTTACACCTCGAGGACGAATTATCAGTGGAGAAGAACCACCATTGCAAGAAGAACAGATAAATGAAGTCGAGGAACCTGAACAAGAAATTGATGACATCCTTCTCATTGATCCGCATAATCACGAGTACGAAGATCTTACCAACGATGCCACAGACGAAGCTGTTGAAGACGAGTTTAATGAAAATGATGATGTTTCTAGTGATGACGAGAATGTTGATGTATCCGATTGATGTATTTGATTTTATGTAGTTTGTTTTATGAATAAGATAATGTGGGAGTTTGATTTATGAATAAGGTAATGTGAAAGTTTATTTTAATTATGAATAAGGACTTGTGGTTTGGGGTTTGGAATATATTATAAATAAGGTTTGAGGTGAAAGAATAGATTGAGGTTCAAGGGTAGATGGGTTTGGGGTTTGGAATATATGAAGTAGAAGATAAGAAAGATGGAGTTTGGGGTTTCGGATTTTAGGGATTTAAACGTAATACTCGTTAATTCCTCGTAAGCCAAAATCGTCGTAAGGTTGTCGTAAGGCCACGAGGAGTTTACGACGAAATTAAAAAAATAAAGAAAGCGGGCCACGCTAATTCCACGCAAGCCAAAATCGTCGTAAGGTTGTCGTAAGGCCACGAGGAGTTTACGACGAAATTAAAAAAATAAAGAAAGCGGGGCACGCTAATTCCACGTAAGACTCTCTGAGTGAATGAAAATAAGGAATTGTGGTTTGGAATGAAAATAAAGATAGGGTTTGGAATATATGAAGTAGAAGATAAGGAATATGGGGTTTGGGGTTTGGGGTTTCGGATTTTAGGGATTTAAACGGAATACTCGTTAATTCCTCGTATGTTAACGTCGAACTTACGACGAATTCCTCGTAAATACCACGTAGGACAGATTCGTCGTAAATACCACGTAGGAGAGATTCGTCGTAAATACCACGTAAAGTAAATGATGAACGCGGCCCACTTTAATTCCACGTAGGACGGAATCGTCGTAAACACCTCGTAACCAAAATCGTCGTAAACACCTCGTACCGTAAAAACTAGAAAAAAAAAGAAAAAGAAGAAATATACTGGATTTACATGTGGCAAGACTTCCAGCAATTATATTACTTAAGTCTCACCAACATAAATTCCAATATCTTCTTCTCTTCCTTTTTTCTCTAATTTTTATAATTTGAATAGGATTGGATTTGAGAGTATGAAGTGAGATAGGGTGTGATTTGGGAGTTTGGGTGTGGGTTGAGAAGGAGAGTTACGGGTATATTTATAGGGAAGCTTTCCTCGGTAATTCCACGTAAGCAAAATCGTCGTAACGTCGTCGTACCTAAAAAATACGGGCCTTTGTAATTCCTCGTAACTTCCTCGTATAATAAAACGCGGGCTTTTGTAATCTCTCGCTGTTTCGTCGTAAAAAAAAACACGGGCCTCTGTAATTCGTCGTAAAATTACGAGGAATTTGCGACGGAATGTAATCTTATATATACACCCCGAATGCTCACTCTTTCTTTCCTCTCTACTTCCTCTCCACTTCCTCCCTGTTTCGTTGCAATGGTAAGCCTCTCTAATTCCTCTCTAATTTGGTTAGTTTAGGTAGATTAGGTGGTTAGTATAGGGAATTTAGATAAGTTTACGGATCTTATGTTATTTAGTGTTGATTAGGTGGATAATGTTGGAAAATATACTGTTGACGGAAATTTAAAAAATTAAATTTTTTTCTCAGGTTCGAAAAGGTAGACTTACTGCCCATTACAGAGAGATGTTCGGTGAGCCGGGTAGTCACCAACCAACGACTCACATGCCGAGGCGGATGTAACGGCGAGGAGTGATGAATTCTACCGGGCGATTAACGACCCTTAGTTCTTTTTAATTTCAGTTCTTGTATTATGAATTCAAAACTTATTTACATATAAAATATTTTGGTTTTGATTTTTTTAAAATTTTAATTTTATTAATAATTTAAATTATTTAAATTATTTTTTTAATTATAATTTTTTTATTTCTGTAAAATAACGAAACGAAGTAAATTCGTAGTTATTTTGCGACTTCTTTAAGTGGAAGCTTAACGAGGTTTTTACGAGGAAATATTTACAAGGAAATAACGTGGAAAATTCACGTGGTCTTTACGAGGAAAGCTATCAAGGTATTTACGTTTACTTTACGAGTATTTACTTTCGAGTTATTTACGTGGCTTTAACGAAGAATGGCTTTCGAGGTATTTACGAGGAAATTTAGCGACGTCCTTACGTGGAAGCTTTACGTGGTCTTTACGACGAAATATTCTTCTTCGCTTTTACGACGAAATTATTTCCTCGCTACGTTACGACGAATTAGCGAGGATATATGCGTTACGACAAACGTATAACGACGAAACAGGTTTCCTCGCTAATTCCTCGTAACACTGCTTTTACGACGAAGTCACGAGGAAAACTGCCCTCGTAAAACTTGTGTTTTCTTGTAGTGCTGGCTTTTTAACGAAGAGTACAACATATATAAATACGTGTACAAGAATATACGGTTAGGGTTAGGAATTAAAATGGTTAGCTTTTGGTTTTATAGATAATTAATTATTATTTGAATTAAACCACTATCGGTTTAAAGAGAAACCGGGTTACGGTCGTTACAGTTTGGTTGTGTAGTTATGGATGTGTATTTGGATTTGTGTACTATGGATGTATTATTGATGTATCAACAGCTCTTGTATATGATTTGAAATCAATGAATGAATTACATGGAAAAAAAGCTCTCGAATGAAAGTTAAGTTTATGACAAGAACTACACAGCCCATCTAATATCCAACCCCACGCCTCTCTTAACCACCCACTTTGCTTAAGAACTAACACTACTTTGACTTATGCAGTTAATGATAAACAAGGCGTCAAAACTGGCTCCACCACCCCCATTACGAACCCAAAAAAAGGTAATCTATTATGTAGTATAATACTGAACTCTTACCCAATATATGATTATCCCCTTCACATAAATTTCTAGCAAGCACTGTTTGATTCAGAGGGCTGAACAGAACAACTCAAGTCAGCAACTTATGTCAAACCAACCATTTCAAATTTTTGGAATGAATTACCAGTTTGAAGTGAAACACTCAATAACAGTGGACCCTAAGAAACATGATTATATATTTTATTATTTACTAGAGCTTTTTTCCGCGCTACGCGCGGATAATGTCTGCAAATATATATTATTTTGATGTTTAATTACAATGGGAACTATTTTTTTCATTTTTGTTTAAAAAAAACTCTATTTGTTATATCATTACCATTTTGATATTAAGTTTGATATATTTTTTTTGTTTGGTGTTTTGCAGTATATTAGTAATTAGTTTAACTTTCGATACTGTAAATTTTGTGTGCAGTTTATGTAACCAAAAAATTTGATTTGCATGCATAACTTTAGAAAGTTGAATGTGTTTATTGTCATTGTATATGAGAATTGAAAAGGTTTAATTATCAAACAAAATTTAACTAATGTATGAGATTAATTGTCTCTGATAATACGGTAGAGAATATTTTAAAGAGAGGACCAAGAGGCAAGCTCTGAAGATGTTGTAATCATTAATTAATTATAATATATAAATACATATTTTCTCATATGAGGTTATAGTTGACATACGTAGTTGACAATAACTAAACTGTGATCAGGCCGGCCAGTACTGTTATGGGCTTTAAGGCAAATAATTTTCCTTTTTTTGCCTTTTAAATTTTATATTTATTTAACTTAATAAGTAATATTTTTAAATATTTTTATGGAAGTAAAACTATATACGTATAAATTATTTTGGGTCTTTTTTAGTTTAAATTTTTTGTAGACTATGTTCTTCAATTTGAGAAGATGTAAACTTTTTTTTGAATGATTTTTATTCCGGATTTGGTTGTAATATGTAAGAGAGTAATATACAATTGACCATGATTGAAGACCAGTTTTGACAGATATATGAGAATCTCTTTTAAAAACTGCATTGAATATTATATGTGTTAAAAAATCCAACATTTTTTTTAATTATTTTTGCATTTGAGACTATTTGATAATATTTTATTACTCGTTTCATTTTTGACTCCAATCTCTCACCATTTAATTTATATTATATGTTTCCCTACATCATCAAATGGGTTTTATGACCACCATGTACAAATTTCAGTTAATTATGTCTCCAATTCACTATAAAGACATGATGGTTTCAAAATTCTTGTTGAATCTCTCTTATATTCTTTATAATGTTTTTTGCCATTTTTTAATTTGTGATGTTGGCATGTATGTTATGCCGCTTTGAATTTTGTTTAAAAATAAAACTTTTGTATATGTTTTCATGTAAGATGATTTTTGAAAAACCTTTAACATGATTTGTAATTTTCACATCATTTTCACTGTGTGTTTGACTCAAATAGCATGTATAGGTTTAACAATTTGAGTATGATTCATAAATCCTCTATAATTTGAGTATGTTTATATCTATTATGCCTTTTTCAATATATATTTTTTTTTTGGTTAAACCCCTGTTCGGTAAAATATTCATCATCTTCTTTCTTCCTACTTTGACCACTCATCATTTCCTTTTAATTTTCATGCTAGTTCCCCCTGACAGCAAATGAGTTTCTGGTCACCGATGTACAAACTCCAATTAGATCATTTTATTATGTTGTTGCAAAGAATACATTTTTGATTAACAGAAGAGTTTTATTGCTAAAATCCTCATGATTGTTTTTTCTTTGTGATTTTGTAGTTGTTTACATATAATATTATATTGATTTAGTCTTGAAGGTATTTGTAATAAAAAAAATTCAAGCACAAAAAATGATAACAATTTTGAAGACAGAATTATAAAACAGTAGGTCTTCTCTACCTCCAAGATGTATTAGCACATACATTTCATTCTTCGCTACTCCTCACAGGGAAATAGTGTGGAAAATTAATAATACAATCCATACTAAATTGAAAATTTCTGGCATCCAATATTTTTCAAAGTTAAAAAAACATAATTCAAGTTTACCTACAACTGAACGAACAGTAAGAGATATAAGAAAAAGTATATATTTTATATTTGTATTACTGTAAAAAGAATTGGACGTAGTAACCAATTTGGGATAATAGCTAAGATTTTATTAGATCAGAGTGTATACAATATTTTTACTAACTTCCAAATTTTATTTTGGTACTTGAAAAAGTTAGTCATTCTATGGAGATGTCCAACAAAGAAAAAGAAGACTGCGTACATGCTCTGAAATGGCAGAAACTTAAGGTGAGCGAAACTCTGGACTGGACATGCTCCAGTGTTGTCTTTACATCTCCCTGCATGCTTCTGAAAACCTCCTTGAGCACTGCTTTGTACTTTTCGGCAGGCCATAACTGGACGGATGGGTTAACAAACTTGAAGGAGTTTCCCAGCCATGTTTCGTCTACGGTAGAGGGAGGGAGTGATCATAATCAATCTGCGGTGGCCTGGAATGGGACTGTGAGGGTTTCGCAGCAACTTGTGGTGTATGTGGTACTGAGGTGGTTGCAACATCTGATGCCTTATCATATCCTGGATGTCGGTTATTCAGATGCCTTCCAAGATTACCTTTAAAAGAGGGAATACATAAAAGGTTACATCAGGACCTTGGAGGAAGATTTAAACACTGATGCAATTACCTGTGGCGGTTGCAATGGAGTAGCTTTGACCACAGAGTTTGCATTTGCGAGTCTTGCTGTCAGGTGCGGTCTCGAAGTATTTAAGGAAGACTGAAGTCATAGTCTTCTTGCGTTTAGGGGGGAGCGGTCGTTGTTGTCAAAAGAGGAGCCTAAGGCAATGTCAGTGGGATCAGAGTGTGGAAGGAGTGACATATCCATCATTGCTTTGCGTTCCATTTCTACAATCATCAAAACAAAAAGAATTGATCAATAAGTAGTCTCTCTCTCCACAAAACATCATCAAGTTCAATACTTTTTCTTACAAAGGCGTTAACCTTTGTAGGTTTTGAAAGCCTTGTTAACATTCCAATCCATCTGATTCCAAGCTTCTTTGCCCCTTTCAAGCTCCAGTTTGAGATTCTAGGCACTGGAAAAGGTAAACAATCGAATAAAAAGCAGAGATCTTGAACAACATGTGAGCAGCGGTTGCTGAGAACAGAAAGAGAGAGAGAGACGTACCGAAGAAAGAGCAGTCTGCTTATAAAGTCATTGTTAAGTGTTGGCCATGAAAACTTGCTTAATGGCAACAATGGAGACTTTGCATCATCTCTTCTTCTTCTTGCTTCTTTTGCATTAAATGAGTCATGAGGCTATTTTTTGTTATAATGAACTAATACAATCATTTTAAGCCGAACTGGACTTTCAATATAACACACAGAGATTGTTATATACTCAAATTAAAGAAAAATAAGGGATAAGTAGGCATACATGTTCGTCGAAAAGGAGCATCTCTAGTCCATAAAGGTTCCACCTTTTGCAATGTTTCTGACTTCCTAGAAGTGGATCAAGAGCTCTGATTTCGCTTGATCCGGCTGGACCTGGTGAGGCGACGCTGAAGTAAAAAGCTGAGATTTTCCAATCGATTTCATAGCCATGGCTGTAGCTATTTCAGAGTAGGTTCTGATTTTCTGCGGAGTTAAGGGGTAGACACAACGATTTATATAGGAAGAGGATGAATGGAAAGTGGAACGAAACAATTAATAGGAGCTTAAAGATCTTCACTGATTGATCAGTAATGTCTGAAGGTTTACGTTTAGTTCAGAGAGGAACGGATGAGAGAGAAGAAGTGGAGCAGTTGCGGGGAGGGAGAGATCGATTCATAGACTCCGACGGAAATAGGGCTTGGCAAGGTGGGCTTGTTATAGGCCAAATTAAAATGTTAAGACAGCCTACGACAAAGAAACGAAACCCAGTTTTGATCAGTCAAAACAGTACTGACGTGGCATAATAAAAGCTCTTGATTAGTTGATTTTTCTAGCTGAGGTGGACACCCTCTCTATTAAAGATATGCAACTTTTAGTATAGTATAGATACTGCTCTGTGGGCAGACAGCTTAAGGTTTAGCAACTAAGGGGGCGACTGGTTTTTCCGCTACAACCCACAAACGCAGCTTTTGCGGTTGGTAACGGTTGTCGGCGGTTTGCAACAATCACTCGAATCGTCTAAACCGTTTCAAACCGCTCCGAATCTCATAAACTCAAAAGCTGGCTACAGCTAGCGTTTGCGGTTGCAGGCAGTTGCAGGAGGGTAAATTTTTTTTCTTTTTTTTTAAAACAATATATATACAAAAGTAAAAATATTTAAAATTAAAATTATGAAAATATTATATCTATTATATTTTAATTAATATTATAAAATTTTATAATAAAAAAAATTTCAATAAATTTTCAAAAATTAAAATTATAATTTTCTAAATATAAATTTTTTATTTATTATAATTTTATGATTTTTGATATTTTTATAATTATATTAAATGTAAATATTGTTAATTTATTATTTGACTGTTACCGCATTTGGTAGTTAACCCGTCATAAGTCACCCGCAAACGTACCAATTTTTAACCGCAGTACCAATCGTACAAATCTCTTAAAACCGCTAGAAACCGCAACCGCCCTCATCCACAAACTCCCGCAACCGTTGTGTTTGAACCAGTCAGGCCCTAAATCAAACCTCACAAAACAAACACACGTACAGTGGATGTCTTTTACATTTCCTCGCGGTATTCAACGACACAACTTACACCTCCCTGCTAACGCCCCCACCTCCAACCCACTGCACCAAGTCAAGTTTATGCACAACATTACTAACATAGTTATGGTTTTCACCTTCACAGATTGTGCAACAACTACATGGACCTCTTCCCCTGCGCTTGCGCGGGGTCCAGCCAGCCCCTAGTAAAAAAAGAAAAGAGAAAGTCAAAGAAACAAAATCATGGAGGGAGGGATTGACCTTGCCCAATCGAAATTTGGGCCGAGTATATGGGCCGATACATTTCTTTTTCTGACCACAGAAGTCCTCCTTCTCTCTGACCACAAAGCAAAGGAAGCGTCTTGGTGGTGGACTGGAAAGGAAGCGTCTTCGTGTTGGTTATCTGCAAAAAAAAAAAAAAAAAAAGAAGATATGCCTGGGATTCGCGGACCTTCAGATTACTCGCAAGAACCATCTCGTGACCCTTGTCTCAAAATCAACGCAAAGGCAAGCCCCTCCTTTCTTCTTTTCTTTGCTTCGTTTCTGATCCATCGATCTGCTATTGATTCCATTTTTGGGGTTCTGTGGTGATGACAGGAGCCCTTCAATGCCGAACCTCCTCGCTCCGCCTTAGTTCAATCTTACGTCACTCCCGTCCCTCTTTTCTACAAGCGAAATCACGGCCCCATTCCCATTATCGATCACATCGACAAGTAACACATCTCTTTCTCTCCATCTTTCAGTTTGGTTTGCAATTTGCCTTTTGTCTGAATATGGATCTTTGTTTCCACTTACCAGCTACTCCGTGTCTGTCACCGGACTGATCGATAACCCAACAAAGCTATTCATCAAAGACATCAAGTCCCTGCCCAAGTACAATGTCACTGCCACTCTACAGTGTGCGGGTAACAGAAGAACTGCTATGAGCAAAGTCAGGAATGTTAGAGGGGTTGGTTGGGATGTTTCTGCCATTGGCAACGGTTCTTTCTTCCTTTCTCCAAAGATTTATCTTTTTTTTTTATAATACAAAGACTGTTTAATAATAGTGTTTCCTTTCAGCTGTGTGGGGCGGGGCCAAATTGGCCGATGTTCTTGAGCTTTTGGGCGTTCCAAAGCTCACTAGCTCCACCAGTTTAGGTGGCAGACATGTTGAGTTTGTCAGTGTTGATCGCTGCAAGGTATTTATATATATATACACCTTTCCCTTTCATCTTTAGTTTATGCGTTTGGTTTTGATTTGATTTGATTCGTCTCTATGTAGGAGGAGAATGGTGGGCCTTACAAGGCGTCAATCCCTCTTAACCAAGCCACAAATCCTGAAGCCGATGTTTTACTCGCTTATGAGATGAATGGAGAGGTTTTTATATCTCTCCTTCTCTTTTTCATTGCTCAGTTGTATGTTGATTAAATGTTTTTTTTCTCCTTGTTTGAAGATCCTGAACAGGGATCACGGGTATCCGTTAAGGCTGGTTGTCCCGGGTGTGATTGGTGCTCGTTCGGTTAAATGGCTTGATTCCATCAATGTAATCGCTGAAGAATGCCAGGTCTGTGCTCTCAGCATGCATGCTTTACTGTTTTTTAGCAAATCAGAAACTGCTCTAAAGGATCACAGTGTTGTTGTGTTTGTAGGGATTTTTCATGCAAAAAGATTACAAAATGTTCCCACCTTCTGTCAATTGGGACAATATTGACTGGTCCACAAGGAGGCCCCAAATGGATTTCCCTGTTCAGGTATACTATATTGTTGAATTTGGTCTGATTATAGAATTTTAAACCGAGCATTATTTCTTTGGACCACCACCAAATATGTTTCCTGTTTATGGTGTGAACAGAGTGCAATCTGCTCTTTGGAGGACGTGCAAATGGTGAAGCCTGGAAAGGTGAGAACTCTGATGTCATTTCCCAACCAATGCAGTAGCAAATTGAGTTGTAATATTTGGGTTTTTTGCAGGTAAGCATCAAAGGATATGCGGTTTCTGGAGGTGGGCGAGGGATCGAGCGAGTGGATATATCAATGGATGGAGGCAAAAGCTGGGTGGAAGCTTCTAGAACACAGGAACCAGAAAAGGATTACATCTCTGAGCACAGCTCTAGTGACAAATGGGCGTGGGTGTTGTTTGAAGCCACTATTGATGTCTCCCAGAGTACCACCGAGGTCATCGCCAAAGCGGTAAAAAAACTTCTCTCTCTCTCAGATAATAATAAAGTGAATTATTCTCTCGTATAATAATTATGGGAATTGTGGGGTAGGTGGATTCGGCGGCCAATGTTCAGCCGGAAAATGTGGAGTCAGTGTGGAACTTAAGAGGGGTGCTCAATACATCGTGGCACCGTGTACTGCTCCGTCTTGGCCACTCTAACTTGTAGATCATCAAGTTACCCACCGCTTTGTCTGTCCTCTCCTTTTATCTCTTTTTCGGTTTCAAAAACTATGTGTGTGCCTGTGGATATGTGAGCAAAAGTTTGGGTTTTAGTTTAATAAGTGAGAAAACTCACCTGTGAATGTGATTACTCTGAGCTTTTGGTTGGTAAATTATAAATTGTACCTTTTACATCCAACCACGGTTTACAAATGGTGATGCGTTATCCTTTATATATTAAAGCGCAAGTCGCCTAGCGAATAAGATAATGACATGTGGAAACGTTTTTAAAATTTAAATAATAAAAAACGTAAATGCAGAAAAAAAATCAAAACAGTTCGGTTGAATTTTATTTATTTACCTTATATTTTTTAAAAAATCCCTAAAAATTCTCACATTATATCCATGATCTCTCTATCTTTAAAACAGTTAACTTTTTTTTTGAAATGAGATTTAACGTAAATTCCTAAATTGTTTGCTATAACTCCATTTATTCTTTCTGAAATTTCTTCTTCTAATAACCAGACATATCAAAACTTAAAAAAAAACAGGTTCATCAAATACTTTTTATGATCGTAACTACACTTACACTGCAAAATCTACAGTTCTACATGAACACCAAAATAGTTTATTGCCAAGTGGTGTGCCACACCAATATTCTTCGTAAGGCATCTCTTTCAATGAACAGAGAAAAAGAACACAAACATGGATACATCAAAGTTTGATAGGCGGAGCATACATCAAAAGTTGGCGGATGAAGATTAAACTCCAGGTTAGTAAAACTATAAATGCCCAACTCAAGTAAATTTTTAACCTTTTTTCTTATAACTTAACTATGACCTTTTTTCCTTTTCTGGTTTTCTACATTTTGGCAAAAACTAAATACTACATTGTGACAAAAGTAAACGTAAACAAAATATATCAAAATTGACAAAATCTAAAATTACTAACTAAACACCTAAAACATTTTTTTAGCCAAAAAAAACACCTTAAAATTTTGAGAGTCACCACAAGAAGAAGAAAAAAAAGTTGTGGGAATAACTAAAAGGAAGAGAAAAGAGAAAGATTCATGTCTAGATCAATCCTGATCACGTAGGATTCAAATATATACACTGTGTTTCTATATTTTATTTGTAGATATTTTAAGAATACACTGTATGGTATTAAAATGAAGAAACGTAAAAGAAAATTATAAAAAAGAATCGTAAGAGAAGAAGGTCCAAATTAAGGTTGGTATTATGTATATATATACTTAAAAATAATGAACATGATAACAATTAAAAAGGTTGTTCGTCACAACCTTATTTTGTGTCCCTGAATTTGATTTTTCATATGTAATGGTTTATTGTTTGATAAACAGATTAATATATGATGTTTATCTTGTGTCCACATTGGAGTATTGTAAGATATATAAACAACAACAATAAATATAATCCTCAAAATACATATTTTTACTCCAAATTATATAACCTTCAAAATAATATTTACTTCCACTCTAAATTGTATATAACTCAAAAACATTTTTCATTGTTTATTACTACCTCCGTTTCCGAAAGTAAGATTTTCTAGATTTTATTTTTGTTCCACAAATATAGATTTTCTATATTTTAAGGTACTTTTGTATATTTTTGAGAAACATTAATTATGAATAATTGAATTGATTAAATTTTATTGGTCAATAGTTATTGGAAAGTGTATAGAAAAATAAATAGTAAATTAAACTTTAAATATTTATTACATTCTTAATAAACCTGAAAACTCTAGAAAATCTTATTTTCGGGAATAGAGGAAGTATAAGACGGTGCCCGTGCATAGCACGGGAGAAAACACTAGTTGTTATAATAAATGTGCATGGAATCATATGGTTGAGCATATAATGTATTCTCCTTGATTCACTGTCCACTCTCCTCCTAGTATAAAATATGTTGAGATTCTCATCATTCATGTAAACCATAGTCATTCATGTAAACCATATGGTTGAGCACATAATGTATGCTCCTTGATTCACTGTCCACTCTCCTCCTAGTATAATATATGTTGAGATTCATGTGGATCATATACCTTTTGGGATAAGTGAAGAATTATACAGCTAAATAATTGGTAAATTTTTTGTAGAACTGTATTCTTTTCTGTTACTCAAGAGTCACAGGAAGAGATCTGGTTTACAAAGTCAAGGATCTTCCTTAGTTTCTCTACTCTTTCTTTGTGACTTTTTCATAGAGATTTTATAAAGCCACAAAGATTACAATCTCAAGATCAGTAATACAATAAATAAATGATCTTGAGACTTACACTGATCACAAACATCACATAACAAGAAGAAACAAAAGCAAGAAACTTTGTTCACTTCTTTGAAGAAACCGTTGATGAAGATGATTCCGGCTCTTTCCACGCCGCTTGCCATTGCTTGTCATACAAGGTTGTCTCTTCAAACAAACCCTGGAGTTTGTCTAAATCTTCATTCTTGCGGATGAAAAGAACTCCAGCTACAGCCACAAACAAGAGTGTCTTGCAGAAGAAGCTTCCCATTTGATCAACAAGTCCCACTCCGGTAAGGCTATCAACAAAGTAAGACATGAAGAACCCTATCATCGCAGCACGACCTATAAGACAATACCCACCAATCAAGAAAAAAAACAAACTTGAGATCATGTTTAGTTGCAAAGTTACACAAGATCATTATTGAGTTATTATACCATTGAGGAGTTCAGCTTCTGGTAGGTGATACCGCTTCATCCAAGCCCACCATGGAATAATGGAGGTATCGAACAGAACAGGCTCGTCGTTAGTAGTTGTTTCCGGGTTGTCTTCAAGCCACTTTCTCCTCTTTGCCTCTACACATTATACAACAACCCTATAACGTATTACAAAACCAAAGCAAGGAGCTTTTGTAGTAAGTAACAGAGCACACTTAACCAGAAACGATTACAGAATCCCAATCGGTTTTGCCTTCTTTCTCGAACTGTTTCAGATCCCATGTTCCATTAACCCACTTCGCATCCTGAAACTTGATCTCCGTCGTGGTGGTTGTCAAATTAGTCTCGTCGGAGGAGCTTTCCGTCGGAGATTTAACCGGAACTTCCTCTTTAGCGGGCGACGCAGGCTTTGGAATCTCAACGGTGGTTGCAGAGACTGTAGCAGACGTGCCGTTTTCGGAGGAGGAGGCTCGAGTGAGGGAGAAGAGAGAGAGGCGCTTGGTGGAGAGGAGAGAGAGTGAGATCTTGGGGGTGTGATTAGGGTTTTGAAGCGGAGAAGAGATCGGCGGGGAGAATAACGCCATTGATAGGGACATTTGCTGCTTGCTCACACACTCTGTATCTCTCTCTCTCTCTCTCTCTCCTCTGTTTTCAGTTAGTTTTTTCAGTTAGTTTGAATGTGTGGTTTGGAATGAGCTTCGAAGGAAGTGAAAGAGATGTTATCGTTAATCGCTTCGAATGTATGTCGTTTTCGTTTTTTTTTGTTTGCTTACTGAAACTACGTGACGTTTTGTGTTCTGATGAAACGAGATTATCAAAGGACTTCATTCATTTATATATAAACTAGAAGCCCATTTCAATTTTTCTTTCAATTTAGCCTTCCGCCCAAAGAAACCAGATACCATACTTTAATTACTTACCAAAACTCAAATTTATATGGATCTTTTTTTGTTAATAACTTAAAGGTTTTAAAAATTTTAAAGAATGACGTCAAAAATTCATTACATTTTTTACACTGTTATTTTAAATATTAATTTGATATTATATCATAAAATATTAAAAATATTATATTTATAATTTGTATAACAGACAATTCCATCATTTTTGCATCTAATTTCACATGCATTATTATACTGAATCTTTTTTATGAAAAATTATATCTGGATATCTTTTCTGCACCACTAAGCTGTATAAATAATATTTTTCTGAAGCTTTGTTTATATGCCTATTTAGCTGAATATATAAATTTCTCGTGGTAATTGCAGATCTATGTATTATTTTTAAATATTTGCATAACCATGTAACAATTGTGCTGTGCTGTCAATATTCTTCTCGAGCTGAGACGAAAACGTTTACCTGTTACCGGGGTTGAAGAATAAAATGTATTTTGATTGCAAGTGGAGAGGAATAGCAATATATGTAGAAAACCGGTTATAATTTGACATAGTTGATGTACATACATATCGAAGGAGCAATAATTTACGAGAGATGAGATGTATAAATTTTTAAAATGGTTGGCGCCATCTATACTATACTAAAAGGGGGATATAAGCCATGGAGAGGGTGTCCACATAGGATAGAAAAATCAACCAATCAGAGAATCCAAAATTGCCATGTCATCTCATTTATTTTTCGTAAAAAATAAAAAAACAATGCAAAGGTGAGAATCGAACCCGGGTTAGTATGATATATATATAGGACATTTACCACTAAGCCATTGAAACTTTCTTGGACACATATACAAGAACCACTAAGTATATAATCACAAACTCTTATGTACATTTACAATAATATGAATTCAACTTTCAAAACTCCGATACTTTGTTTTGTAAAAAAAAAAAAATAAGTGACTAAGCTAATATATTCTTAGAAAGTGTGAGAACGTTGACAAATATGAAAAAACATAGATTTTTGTTTTCGTGACAAAGTTAAGAATTTTGTAAAAGTAAGTTTAACATATAAATTTTCGTGACAAATATGAAAAAACATAGATTTTTGTAAAATTTTGACAAAACAACTCATAACATACTTCTTTAATGTCTTAATAAAATATTATTTAAGGGTGCAATAATTAAATATATTAATTCAATAAATTTTGTAATTTATAGACAAAACAATAACACAACAAATTTTGAAACATTTGTTTAACCTATCGATTTTTTTTCATGAGAATCCAACTAAACAAGATAAAAAATAATTAGATTTACAAATATTTAATTACCATTTTATTCAATTTTGATTAATTTCAAATTGTCATAATGTATCTTTTTGAAGTTACAAATATGAAAAAGCATAGATTTTTGTACAATTTGACAAAACAACTCAAAACATATTTTCCTAATGTCTTAATAAAATATTATTTAAGGATGCAATAATTAAATATATTAATTCAATAAATTTTATAATTTATAGACAAAACATTACCACAACAAATTTTCAAACATTTGTTTAATCAATCGATTTTTTTTCATGAGAATCCAACTAAACAATTAGATTTACAAATATTTAATTACCATTTTATTCAATTTTGATTCATTTTAAATTGTAATAATGTATCTTTTTGAAGTTACAAAAAAATAATGTTCTTTCTTTATTACACTAGCATTATATATAGATTCTATATACACAAAATAAATATAATATAACAACATAAGCTTGCTTTCCCCGATTCATATGAAAACTTTTTAAGTTATCCACCAAAGCAAATTAATTAAATCAATGAAATTGTTAAAATACAGCAAATTAATATATAATTTTATTTTAAATTAAATTATTTAAAAAATGTATTTTCGTTAAAACAAAATAATAAATAAGTAAAACTGATTTGATGGTAATTTTTATGATATATATATATATATATATATATCAATTCTGTGAAAGAAATAGAAGCTTAATATGAAAAAAAATCTTAAATACAAAAATCTCTAAAAATTAACAAAAAAACTAATAAATTAAACTATGATATCACTTAAAAGCTTCTTAGACCATATTAATAAAATATTTAAGCGATAATTAGACAAATTTGATTTTTTTTCCAGCAAAAAGTTTATTATTAATTAGCATCAGTTATTTCAAGATGTTTAAGAAATGGTGGACAAAAAAATAGGATAGACATTAATGATAACTATGAATAGTACTTTGTGATGCAGACTTAGATAACATATCTGCACATCCATTTTCAGTCATTTTTGATGCCTAAATTCAATTTCTTCAGAGTAGTTATTCCACAAGTAGATCGTATGAGATATTGTTTTGATATGTAGATTTGTTTTTTCAATGTTAAGAAGATTGATAACTGTAAAAATGTCTCCTTCGTTTATGATATGTCTATAACCGAGTCTCCAATATGAGACAAGTTTGTTTAAAAAGTAAATAATTTTATTTTTCTTATATTATATAATCAATATATATTATTTACTGATAATAAAAATATAGTTATTCATCTATCACAAATATCTATGCAAATATGTGAACCAAGTACAACAATCAAACAACATAATGATTTTCACAAAGAAAATTTAAAAAATATATTTATGTTATGTAGTCATATTTTATATTTTTTAAATAATGTAATACAATATTATACATTATTTTTTTAGAATTGAGAAATACATATATCAGTTAGACAAATTAAGCGATAATTAGACAAATTTGATTTTTATTTTGTGAGCAAAAAGTTTATTATTAATTAGCATTACTTATTTCAAGATGTTTAAGAAATGATGGACAAAAAAATAGGATGGACATAAATGATATATGAACTATAAATAGTTTTTTGTAAAGCTGACTTAGATAACACATATGCACATCCATTTCCAGTCCTTTTTGATACATAAATTCAATTTCTTCAGAGCAGTTATTCCACAAAGAGATCGTATGAATTTTGATATTCAGATTTGTTTCTTGATTGTTAAGAAGATTGATAAGTGTAAAAATGTTTCATTCGAATATGATATGTCTATAACCGAGTCCCCAACATGAGACAAGTTTGTTAAAAAGTAAATAATTCTATTTTTCTTATATTATATAATAAATATATATTATTTACTGATAATAAAAATATAGTTATTCATCTATCACAAATATCTATGCAAATATGTGAATTAAGTACAACAATCAAACAACATAATGATTTCCACAAAGAAAATATAAAAAATATATTTATGTTATGTAGTCTTATTTTTTATTCTTTAAATAATATAATACAATATTATACATTATTTTTTAGAATTAAGAAATACATATAATATCTTATCCGCGCGTAGCGCGGTTAAAAAATCTAGTTGTGATAAAAGGGAGATATTTTGAGACCTAGCGAAGATTTTTTCTACTCGGTGTGATAAAAGGAGTTATGATTATATCTAAGAAAGTGCTTTCAAGAAAGGGGAGTTTTTGTGATGTTAGTAATCGTATGTTGTAAGATAAACTTTATCTACTATCCAACCTAAGATATAACGTTTAATATTTTCGGCGTATGGGTTGATGTAAAAAACTTAATATTGTGAAATATTAATTAAGAAGAAGAAAGTGTGATATTATTATTGGGATCCTATATTAGACATATATGTTGCATGAAGTTCATATTGGAATCAGTAACCGGTTATAAATTCTATAAAACCGAAACATCAGACCTATAACCGGTTATAAATTCTATAAATTTTAGACACAACTAGAGAATGAGTTTAACTTTTTAGAACGAGACGATCTTTTAACATATAAAATGTATCTAAGCGCTTTGGATTTTTGCAGGAAAGAAAAATAGTAGTTGAATATTCTTGATTCTTTGCATTATTATCACACACTCTCTCTCTCTCTTTCTCTCCTCAGTTCTTTGCATTTGTGGTAATAAACAATGTGTTCAGCTCACGTGTAACGTGTAACAGGTCGTATATTAGGGGCACGCTCGGTATTACCACAATTTATACAGTACTGTTACCTGTTAGCTAATTTATATCCTTTTTTTTGTTATCTAGTGCAAAAACCCTTGTTTATAGGCTACGAATGGTAACCCACTTCCCGTCCCGCACCGCAGTTAACAGTAACAAAATTTTTTACATATACCATATATCTATACGTTTTTATAACTGTTAAAACTGCACTGCAGTTAAACTGTTTGTCCCGTACCGCTCAAACCGCAGTTACCATTCGGAGCCATAATTATTCTAAATAAAGAAATTTTCTTCTCGAGAAAATATCAGCCAACACAAACAGAAAATGATTCGTAAGCTTGAAAACTCTTGACCTGGCGAAAACTGATTGCCGAAATTCCACGTGGCTAGTTTTTATTGGCTTATTGGCTCTCATTTGTTTCGCGGCAAAGATTCAGTACAATACGACGACCTCCTCCATGATGTTTCAAGAAGTTTCCGGAACTATGCGTGTTTGAATCCCCCCGAAAGGTAATTAACACGTAAGAAGCGAGGGCATTATCGTCAAATATTCTCCAATCTTAAATTCCTCCTATAAATACCGAAGGCTTCTTCTTCAGCGACAGTTTCATTATCTCGTGAATTTTTCCCCTCTCAAAGCAAAAGAAAACAAAAGGCATGGATTCATTCTCGTCCTTCTTCGATTCTCAACCAGGAAGCAGAAGCTGGAGCTATGATTCTCTCAAAAACCTCCGTCAGATCTCTCCCGCCGTCCAGAATCATCTCAAGAGGGTAACTTCCTTCTTCCTCGAACAAACCGCCGGTTCTTGATTAGAGACGCTAGTTATTCGATTCACAGAGATTCATTCCGTTTTCACGGTGTTGATCGTTGTAGTAGACTCGATCGCATCTCAGTTTTGTTTTAATCGTTGCGATTGTACTTCCTACAAATTTCTAGGGTTTCTAATTTCGTCGTGTTAGTCTCTGTGGAGAACACGATTTGTGATATTGAACTAGTTCTTTGTAATTATACTGATATGCGTTGAGGAGTGTTCTTATTAATTGGGGATGTTATGCTTCTTGTGGAGTTTGTAGGTTTATCTCACTCTGTGTTGTGCTCTCGTTGCGTCTGCGTTTGGAGCTTACCTCCACGTGCTCTGGAACATCGGTGGTATTCTCACTACCATTGGATGCTTTGGAAGCATGATTTGGCTGCTCTCCTCTCCTCCTTATGAGCAAGTACGTGAGCTTTCTTTCGTAAGGTCGCGTGCTTTCTTGTTGTATCCTGACGTTGTTGTTTCTTTTGGTGCAGCAAAAGAGGCTTTCACTTCTGTTCCTGTCTGCTGTTCTCGAAGGTGCTTCAGTTGGTCCCTTGATCAAACTGGCAGTTGATTTTGACCCAAGGTGATTTGCCATTGTCTGTTCATGCTGGATTCTTTGTTAGATTTCTCTTAGAGCTGACACTTATTATCGCATTCCAGCATCCTCGTCACTGCGTTTGTCGGAACTGCGATAGCCTTTATCTGTTTCTCAGGGGCAGCGATGTTGGCAAGACGCAGAGAGTACCTCTACCTCGGAGGACTGCTTTCGTCTGGCTTGTCAATGCTAATGTGGCTTCAGTTTGCCTCTTCCATCTTTGGTGGCTCTGCATCCATCTTTAAGTTTGAGGTACCAATAAGCGTCTCCTTCTACTCTTTTTGTAGTTATTTCTCTTCCAGATTCCTCATATTGATATGGATATGGTGGTGCAGCTCTACTTTGGACTCTTGATCTTTGTGGGATACATGGTGGTGGACACTCAAGATATTATAGAGAAGGCCCACCTCGGTGACATGGATTACGTGAAACATTCGTTGACTCTTTTCACCGATTTTGTAGCTGTGTTTGTTCGTGTTCTCATCATTATGGTAAGTTTATTTCCTACGTGATATTGATTTATCTGTTAAAAGATATCCTTGTTGATGAGGCTTTCTGTTATACAGCTGAAGAACTCGGCAGATAAAGAAGATAAAAAGAAGAGGAGGAGGAACTGAGACTAAAAAGTGAGAAAGAAAGCTAATAGAGTGGGTGTTATGTGTGTTTCAAAAAATAAAAAAGAGTGGGTGTTATAAGTACATACATGAAAGCGTTGGTGTTTTTTACTTGTTTGGAACAGTTTTGGTAACAACACATGTTACTTATTTGTGTATTCCTCTTAGTGACTCCAGATTGTGAATGGATCAGTATCTTGAAACTCTGTTGAAAATTATCAGTTGGGAGCTATGTTTTTGCTAGTTTGATAACGCTTCTGGTAGGCCAGAGAAAAGCAAATATTGGACCTCTTTATCTTGTGGTTCCGCATGTGGCTCGACTCAAAGAATGTTGCTATGTAGGAACGTGTGGTCTCGCAAGGAAAGTGAAGCTATCAACGTCAAGCGGAAAATAATGAGTGTCGTTTTCGTTAGGGTCGTTCTTTCGGCTCAAGTATAATCCAAGATCAACCGAAATTGCAATTCAACCTAAAATAAAATAAGATCAAATTTGTTATATTCTTGCTCTTTTTAAAAAATATTTCTAAGTTAGACGTGACAATCATATTTATAATTTTTAGGGGTTGATTGGAATGAGAGATAAATATTGTAGATTTACTCAATATATCTGAATAAAAAATTTCTGTAGAATTTTGGTGTAGGTTTGATGATATTTTGTTGTTTACTTTCAAATTTTCTAAAAATCGAAGTGTAAGTGTTTTAGGTATTTTGCTTTTTTAAGTAAAAATGTAATTTTTGAAGATCTTTTTAAAACATGATTGAAAGAGATTTGTGGTTTATATAAAATTTTGGCTGAGCACTTTCCAAGAGTTTGTTTTTGGATTCTTAATTTTATGTTTGATTATCAAATCACTATAATAAATTGTTTAAATGGATAGACTATTCAACTAATTTGTTAATTTAGTCATAAATCCTTCGATTTATGTTTCGAGACTCAGATTGGGCTTCATCTTGATCTGCTTGTCACCTAGTTCCATCTCCTTGGCATAAGAATCGGAGGCGTTAGAGTTCGGATACTATGACCCCGCGATGGCAGAGGAACTAATCGAGGAAGCATTCAGTCCATGGGCTGGGCTTCCTTCAGATTACGTGTAGATCATTTTTATGGTTTAATTGATTATCTTAGTGATGTCTTATTTTACTACCGGTTTAGGTCTAGTCTTTTGTAACTATGTGGTCCAATTGATGTGGTTAAAAAATATAATGATGTCTCGATTGGGTAGTGTAGGATCTATCTATATATTCGTAGGTGATCTAGATCTCGCTATTTGTATACATGGTTTAAATTTATGTAAAATTAAAATGTTGTATTTACATTTGGTTAATAAAAATTGTTGTTGAGCCAAAAAATAAAAAGAAACGAGACAACTCACGATTGATAATAAGTGATAGTGTGATACGGAAAGCGCTCTGGTGGAGAGTTGGAAGTAAGTGAAATGCTAAAACATATATGTAATTTTTTTTCATTCTTGGAAAACCTTCGTTTCAATAAAAAAGAACAAAAGAGATAGGACATAACATTCCAGTTAAAACTTTTTGTTTAATTGTTGTTATTTTGTGCTGTAGTGGTTGTGTTTTAGCATGAATGTGAATTGTTAGCAGACCATCATTTGACATACTTTGTTTTTATTTAAGCACCACTCGTGCTGTCGTGCATAACCTTCGTGTATTTTAATTAACCTGATTTCATGCATTAGTTTCATCGCCTGATCTCCACAGTCCGACTGAATGATCATTATTACATTATTCCATCAGAATTTTCGTAAATTAATTAGTACGTAGTTTTTTTTTTTGAAAACTGGCCTATAATTAGGACGTAGTTGGTCACGATTTTCTCTACCGTCTCGTTCCTTTTTACTCTATATAACATCAATTCGATTAACATTTTATATATTGCCATTACAAAATTATTTGACGTTTTATACTTGCAAAATAATTCTATTGTTTCATTATATTTATATCTCTCTTGGGAATATAAAGTACTATTATTTGATTGAGACTCAACATTATTTTTGGAGTTACGTAACAATAATCACTGTTTTCTACAATTTGCTTTTTCCTTGAAATGAAAAACGAAACTTTTGTTACCTAATATTTTTTCTCTTGAGAAATTTGTGATGGCGCGTGAAGGTGTCATCAATTAACCTAATAAACTGATACTTCATACTCATACATCTCATCGTAACATGTTATAAGTTCACCAAACCTCAACATTATGTGGATCTCGATCATGGATGACTGCATGTTCAATTTTTAAAAGTTTATATGTATGTAGCTAACTTAGTGGGAATAGTATAACACGCGTAGACACGCAGTAATGTACCCAAATTAGTTCACTAATCACATTCACGAAACTAAAGAAGTGGGACCCATCACTTAAAAATACTTTAACCTAATCAAACGGTGAAGAAAAGAGTTTTGTCCATGATCGTCGTCCTCATTACGGCCGGTGACTCCAATAAACCATTTTTGTTTGATATTCAAAAATCTATTAATAAAACTGTAGATATAATTCACCAAACGTCATGCCATCACATACTTTCAAATAAGTTAAAACCTAATCTTATAGCCAAGTCTTATCTTTATATTAAAAAGACAATTATTTACATCAATATCTACACTTTTATTTTTACTAAAAAAATATCTACACTTTTTAATTTAAAAGTGAAAAGAACAAACCTTGTTGATTTCATCTTTCCTTTCCAACTCTTTCTTTATTGGTTTAACACTTGGAGATGACATTTTATTAAGAAAAAAGGTTGGTTTGTGACAAAAGATCAACTAAAATATATTACATAATGTAAATCAGAGAAATGAGACTAAGTTGTAGTTTAATTGACAATTAACAGAATTATCTTTCAATATAATAATGTTGTAGACATTGTACTATATTTTTTTACATCAATTGTACTACAAACATTCATAGAATAGGGTATTTTAATAATAGGAAACTGTAATCTCAGTAATTGGTATTTTTATTCAGTGTAATATTACACGGTTCCATAATCTTATCAATATTTTATTATATTTTTCTGATGACTAATATAACTGTCATCATTAATAAATATTAATTATCTTCGTTGGAATCAAAGGAAAAAACAAATAAGAAGAAAAGTCTATAGTCAGCAAGCAGGAACCATGAGGCATAACAAGCAATGATATTCCTCCAGCCCCATCGTCACTTTCTTACCATTGGAGGTTTCTCTATGAATAATTGAGTTAAGATCAATTATTTTAATTTGTTTACAAAAGAAATGCCTCAATATATAATCCGTTCACAGTGTTTGGTGCGTTTCAAACGCAAAAACACGTTCGAAAATTTGTATGTAATTCATAAATTTTATTGTTTAATACGTTATCAGTTAAAATATTCTCTAGAAAGTATTGAGATGTGCTCACTTATTTTTAATTATTATAAAAAGTCACATGTAAATAGCCTTGGTTAGTATTTACCACAACTACAAAATAGATAAAAGTACTTATTTGTATTTCAATTTAACATGTAAACATGTATAGTATATTTGAACAAAATCTTCCTACTTAACCATTTACACACTGTTAATCAAATGGAAATGTCCTTTTGAATATTTTTAACAAAAAGAGCTAAGCGATTTAAAATCTCTAAGTTAAGTATACATTAAAGTTCCACAAAAATACTTGTTAAAAGTTCTCTTTCTTCCCTAATTTTTTTTTCAAATGCGATCTTTAACATATCTAAATTTAGCTCTGGGGCAGTTTCTGCTTCGTCACTTTGTATATCCGCACTAATTTTTTCCGGCGCTTAAGGGATAGAGACAGGCTATCCAATTTGTTTTCCACTGATTTAGCGAAGGTTATATCTATTGAGTGGTGGAGCATCAAACCTCTTTGAACCGAGGTTCGGCGTGTTGACCCATTGTAAGGTTGTGTCTTTGCGCTTAATGGAGGCAACAAATTAGCTTTGTTGGTTCGTTACCATCTCATCTGGTGGCTGTATGTCTACGAATTTGGTTGATTTTTTTTTGCGTTTGTGGCTTGGAATTGCGGGTGTCTATATCGTCTCTGGCAGACAAATCCATCTCTTTGGCGGTTAATCTCCATTTGCATGTCCTCCTTGCATTCTAGTTCAAGTTTTGTTTGTGTCATTCACGTTTGGCTTCTGAGTTGTGTCGATTCTTTTCATCTCTTAACCTTCGTTCCTGTGTGATTGTGAGGCGCTAAAAAGACCAGACATGGTTCTCCTGTTCTGGACTAGGGCGTCGTTTTGCAACCAGATCGAATATGTTCGACGAGGAGACCTGGGTGTGGATTAGTCCTTCCAGGACCACGATGTCTGTTTGGATGTTTTGGCAAACTGATTTTTCTTTTCAGGATTTAATAAAGTTAGATCTAGAGGTTGTCGTCTTCGTAATCCACCATTGTTCCAGAGTGACAATCGTCTTTGCTCTCGACGGATGGAGACGGTTGGCATTCTTTGCCGATCATTGTTCCATGCATTGTGGATTCTCCTTCAAGTTTGTTTCACTCTCCATTCTTGACCTCCAATGCTTAAAGCGTTAATGTCAATTTTGGTTGCAAGTTTGAAGAGATCTTTATGATCTAGCTATACCGGTTATGTCATGTGAGTTACCAACAACCGAGGTGAACACCACGTTTCAATGATTAACATCAACGGTAGAGAACGAAAAGTGATACTTTAAGAATTATGATGGAGCAGTTTAGTGGTTAAACGAAACTAGACTTACGAAATTTGAATTAATTTTGTTTGTTCGATTTAAGTTTATGGTCAACATTTGAATTCCCGATCAGAAGTAAATGTTAAAAAAGTATACATTAATATTTTTTTTAATAGATATGAAAATGTAAGTAAATAGAAGAGGACGCTGAAACATTAACTTTCATTATACAAAAAAAAATAGCCATAGCCTCACCACTTTCTCTCTCTCTCTTTCCCATTTTCACAGCCATTTGTTAGATTCCTCTCTCCCTCTCTCTCTCTTCTTTTTCTATTGGGTTGTTTATTAGAGACTGATTAGCTCAAAGGAACCCAAAAGAGAATTCTTCCCTTCTCTTCCATTTTTTTCTAAATTTTCTGGGCTCTTATTTGTTTTCCTCTCCGGCCAATTTTCTAAGAAGAAGACTTTTGAGTTTCTGGGTTTTTCCTTCGCAGTGAAGCTTCTCAATACCCACCCATAGAACCTATATACTGAAGCAAATTACAGATTAATAAGAATTTGTTCAGAGTCTCTATACTTGGTGTTACTATAAGCTATCTATTATCTCTATATTAATAACTTTTTGTAAAAAAAAAAAAAGATAAAAGAAGAGATGGGGAAGCAAGGGCCTTGCTATCACTGTGGAGTTACAAGTGAGTTCTTGTTGTTTCTCCAAATCAAGATTTGTTTTCTTGTGGGATAAAAGTCCATAACTTGAGAGCTGTTTACAGATTGTTTCATAATAGGAAAGAAAGAAGAACTGCTTTCAATTTGATTATGTGTAACATTTGTTGTGAACAGGCACACCTCTCTGGCGAAACGGGCCACCGGAGAAGCCGGTACTGTGCAATGCGTGTGGCTCCAGATGGAGAACGAAGGGATCACTAGTTAACTACACGCCACTTCATGCTCGTGCTGAAGGTGATGAGGTTGAGATTGAAGATCGAAGAGGTGGTCAAAAGATGATGATGATTAATGGAATGTCTATGAACAGAAAGAGGAAACCATACCAAGAAAGCTTCACATTTAAGAGAACCAGCTTGGAGTTCAGTAACGGTTTCAAGAAGAGGGTTTTAGAGGAAGAAGCTAGCAACAATAGGTCGAGTTCAGGGTCTGTTGTATCGAACTCGGAGAGCTGTGATCAGTCCAACGCGTGGGAAACGAGTTTTGCTGCTTGTAGGAAGAGGACGTGTGTGGGGCGTCCGAAGGCTGCTTCTTCTTCTGTTGAGAAGCTCACAAAGGATCTCTTTAGTATTCTACAGGAACAGCAGTCTTCTTGTTGTGTCTCTGGTACTTCGGAGGAAGAGTTGCTGTTTGAGAATGAGTCACCGATGGTGATAGGACATGGGAGTGTTCTTTTGAGAGATCCTCGTGAGGACTCTGAGGCTAGCTCGCTCTTGGTTGAGAGCAGCAAGTCCTCATCAATACATTCTCATAACTTTGGTGCAAAAGCTATAAAGCAGGAGCAACTCAAGAGGTAAAAATAACATGTGAAAGCCTTCTAGACAAGTAAAGACTCTGATTTTAGCAAGTGTTAATGATGTATTTGGTTGCAGGACCAAATCTCAAGTCTTGGGGAGACATAGTTTACCACTCTGTAACATAGATTTGAAGGTAAAATTCATTTGCAGCTCCCAAAAGTTTTTGTTTTCTTTGAATATTGATTTGAATGCTTTCTGCAGTATGTTTTCAACTTTGATGAGTTCAAAGAAAAATTCACAAAGGAAGAGCAACAAACACTGATGAAACTACTTCCTCAAGTTGATCTTCCTGATAGGTTAAATGCAACTTCAGTCTTTACAGATTTTTTTCATCAGCTACTTCTGAGTTCTTAATTTTTTTTGTTTTCTCTATTTCGCCAGCCTCTTGAGCATGTTTGAGAGTTCTCAGTTCAAAGAAAACTTCTCCTTGTTTCAGCAACTAGTCGCAGATGGTGTCTTTGGAACATCAACTTCTTCCTCTGGATCAAAACTTGAAGAGTTTAAGACACTTGCAAAGCTTGCTTTATCCGATCCTGACAAATCCCATTTGTTGGAAAGCTATCAGATGCTCAAGGTTTAACGTCATATACTCTTCTTGAAACAAAATAGTTTCTTGTCTTGCGGCTTCTTATCGTAGACCTTCGCCTCAGGAACAGAGAAAAGGGATTGAAGACTCATCAAGGGTCTCAAACCAGACTCCATCAGATAATCATAGTCTAGTAACCATTGAAAGACCTTGTGAAAGCTTAAACCAAAACTTCTCAGGTCAATTCAAAGACTCTTCAATAAAGGCAATCCATAGCTTTATGCAATAAAAATCTGTTTGTTTCTGATTAGTTTGAGTTTTGCATTCTCCAGAGACAAGGGTTGTGATGAAGAGCCCCAAAGAAGTAATGAAGATTAGATCAAAACACATTGAAACCAAAGAGATTATAGAGAACAGTGTCTCTTCTCTTAACCATATGAGCTACGGTGGGTCTATGGTGTGTGGTGGCTATGAAGATAATGATAACTCTTATCAGGATCTTCTTCTTGATGTGCCGTCAAATGGATCATTCCCTCAGGCAGAGCTTCTTCACATGATATGATATGAAAGAAGAAAGTTTCTCAAACTCAATTGTTATTTCTCAGAACAAAGACTTAAAAGACTCTTTACAGATCTCTCTCTGATCTGAGGAGAAAACTCTTTCACCCTTTTTGACTTGTTCTGAGAAAAAATGTGGCCAAATGAGTTTTTTTCTGCAATAGAAATTGCTATCATCTGCAGATATACATAATATAAAAAAAGGAAGGGTTTTTTTTATGTAAGGGCACTTTTGGGCGGTCATATACTGTCTTCTCGTTCTCACTACTAAACTTGGAGAACAAGGAAGTTTCGTTTCCTTATTGAAATATTTTTCTTGTGCTCAAAAGATGAGATTTATAAGAACATATCCTCCTATAGTATTAAGATACTAGAAAAATATTTTAGTAAGTAATTATTTTAATTATACTAAGAACTATATGCATAAATATTAGTAAGTAATTATACTAAGAACTATATGCATAAATATTTTAGTAAGTAATTATTTTGTACTAAGAACTATATGCATAAATATTTTAGTAAGTAATTATTTTAATTATAAAAAAAAATTAATAGATGTTTATTATTTTATTACAAATTATTAAAATCGTAACATATACTGTTTTACAATTGACAATTTTGCTATATTCGATACCACACTGAACTTTATTTTCTATTTACACACCAGAGATCTTTGTTAAGTTTTTTTAATCAATGAATTAGTTTCCTTGAAATTTAAATATTTTCTTTTTGGTGTAAACGTATCAATAAACCTTGGTAAAATCACTAAAATGAATAGAACTTCCACATGTAATCTGCATTTTTACAAACTTGAAGAATACGGTTATTGATTTAACTGCAGTTAATTTTTACACAAAAGCAATCATGCGAACCTTATGGTTAGAATTGTGGGATCCACAAAAACTAACGGCGTTAAAAGTATATTTTGAGAAATAAAAAGTTAAAAGGAGTCAAAAGTCTCTCTCCACTAATTCTCTTCAACACTCTCTCTACCAGAAATTTTCTTTCTTTCCCGGCGACGATTAGTTTCGCCGGAGCCGGAGAGAAAACGCAGACGAGCTCGAAGAAGAAGAAGAAGATCTATCAGTCGTTTACTGTTCTTGACCCTCGGGTAATGCATTTCTTCTTACCTCTGGGCTCGGCTCATTCTTGTGAAGTTTGATAGAGAAAGAAGATCTCTCAAAAGTAGATATCTGTGGTTGATTTGTGTAGAAATTGAATTGTTGAATCTATAATGTTAGTAAAGGAATCGACTTTGTAATGTTTTTGACAGGAAGGATGAATGGTTCACGTAAGCGATCAATCGTCTACGCCATTCGAGATTACCCACTTGGCTGTGGAACTCACCCTCAGAGATCCATCAAGATTCCAAGAACTAGTGATGTCAAGCAACAAGACCCTGCAGGGTTTAAAATCCCTGTTCGTGATTGCGATGTTGCAGCTCCTACATATAAGAGAACCTGTTTGAAACAAGAGCCAGCCTTTAGAAACCCTCTCCATGATCGTGTTCTTGCGGCTCCAAGGTTTAAAGGAGCTTGCTCCAAACAAGAAGCAGCTTTTAGAAGCTCTGATCAACATGTTCTTGCTGCAGCTCCAAAACCGCAAGGAGCTTGTCTCAAACAAGACCCAGAGCTTAAAAACTCTGTTCGTGATTACACTGTTGCAGCTCCTTCGCCTAAGGGAACATGTCTCAAACAAGAGCCAGCCTTTAGAAACTCTCACCATGCTCCTGTTGTTGCAGCTCCAAGGTTTAAAGAAGCTTCTTCTAAACAAGAACCAGCGTTTAGAAGCTCTGATCAACACGGTCTCACTCCTCGTGAGCAAGTGCTTGAGGTCCTGCGTCTTTTCAAAGATGTGTTCAGACAGTTGGACCGAGATAAACAAGCGAGGCTCCTCGGCGGAGACTTATTCGACGCTACAGCTAGAATAGACATCCGAACGCTAGATGTGTTAGAGAAAATGGGGAAACAAGTCAACACAGAGAAGAGAATCGGAGTGGTTCCTGGAGTCAACGTTGGAGACGAGTTTCAGTACAAAACCGAACTCCGTCTTGTCGGGCTTCATTTCAAGACCATGTGCGGGATCGATTACATGAATGTCGGAGATGTTAAGCTTGCAACAAGCATCGTTTCCTCGGAAGGGTATGGTTACAGCGATAAGTTTGGTGCAGGTGTTGTGGTTTATACAGGTGAAGGAGGTAACGTGGTGAGCAAGGAAAAGAAAACTGAAGATCAGAGATTGGTTAAAGGGAACTTGGCTTTGGCTAATAGTATGAGGAAGAGGAGTTTAGTGAGAGTGATACGTGGTGAAGAGAGGCTGGATAAGAAAGGGAAGCGGTATGTGTATGATGGATTGTATTTGGTTGATAAGTACTGGTTAGAGAAGGAGGTTAGAGGTACTACTGTTTACAAGTTTAAGCTTTGTAAAGTCCCTGGTCAACCTCCTCTCTGTTGACTTGAGAAGAATTACTTTTAGATGTATGAAATAAATTTGATATTGTGCAATAAGATTTTGAGGGGACAAGGTCGATTTTACTAACTTAAAATGGAGTTATTTTATTTTATAAATAAATAAATAAATCAATTGACTATAAGACAGAAAGTACAGAAAATAAAGACTTACGCAAATGACAAAAGCTAAATTACTATTAGAAAATAATAAAAGGTACAAATAAAAAATTGGATGAAAATTTTAACCATTATTTATATCAAAGGATTTTGAATTAAATATACTTATATTCAGTTTATATGGATAATGCAGGGCAATCCTATAACCCACCCTAAATTTATGGATCAACAAAATTTGGTATATATTATAAGAAAACCAGAAACACAAACTCTTAGGGGACTACATTTTTGGATCAAGATTTGAGTAAATCCAAGAAAAATTGAGATTTGAGTAAATCTTAAAATGATTTGAGTAAAGTTTCATGGGGTTTTGAAGAAATTTTGAGAGTTTTTGAAGAATTTGTTTTTAATTTTAAATATTTCTAAATAATATTTTTTTTTTAAATTACTATAGTTTGATATTTATCGTTTTATGAAAAATATAAGAATTTTTAAAAATCAACTTTCAAAGAAGTTTTATTTTTTTCTATTTAAAATTGTTTTTTTTAAATGTGAAGTAAATTTTTTATTTTTTTTTAAGAAGTTTCAAATACCATCATAAGAAGTGGTATTTAATCATTGTTTTCACTATAAAATATCATCCAAACTGAGCTAGAGAATTATCTTCTCATGGTTGGTTTATGTAACTATGTAGCAAACACATCTCTCTTCATTCTTTGGCCGGGCTCGGTCTCTTTTATCTTCTTGTCTATGTAGACGATATTTTAATCACTAGAAACGATGAGCCAACGATGCAGTGAATTCTTCATCAACTAGCAAATCATTTTTCCATCATCAACTAGCAAATCATTTTTCCATTAACGGTCCGAAAGAGTTGAATTATTTTCTCGGCGTTAAAGATGTGTGTACCTTTGCTGGACTTCACTTGTCTCAAAGGAAATATATCATGGACCTGTTTCATAAACATGGGATGGCTGATGCAAAACCCATGGGAACACCAATGGCATCCTCGCCTAAGCTCACTCTCTGCTCAGGCACGTCACTCTCGGACCCAACGACATATCGTCAACTTGTGGGAAGTCTACAATACCTTGCCTTCACCAGATTAGACGTATCATGTAGTGGATCGCCTCTCTCAGTTTATGCATCGGCCCACAGGCCTTCATCTTCAAGCTGGTAAAAGATTTCTTCGCTATCTCGCAGGCACTGTTACGCATGGAATCTTCTTCTCTGTGACAAACTCACTATCATTACATGGCTTCTCAGATGCAGATTGGGCTGGTGATTCGGATGATTACATGTCGACTAATGCCTTCATCATCTATCTCGGCAGTCATCCTATATCCTGGTCAGCCAAGAAGCAGAAGAGTGTTGCCAAGTCTTCAACTGAACCTGAATACAGGTCAGTTGCAAACACAGCTTCGGAGTTACGTTGGATATGCAATCTCTTGAATGAGTTGGGCATTACTCTTCATGCGATTCCTGTTATCTACTGCAATAATGTTGGTGCCACCTTTCTTTGTGCCAATCATGTGTTCCATTCAAGAATGATGCATGTCGCATTAGATTACCACTTCATATGAGGACATATTCAAAATGGTTTGCTCAGAGTCGCACATGTGAGCCACGAGACCAGCTTGCAGATGCTTTGACACAACCATTACCACGCACCAAGTTCATCAAGCTCAGAGACAAGACAAGAGTGTCCACTGCCCCCTCCGTCTTGCGGGGGCGTGGAAAGGATACATTAGTATCCCGAAGAAATCTCTCTAATATATTCTGTATCATACACTTATGGAATGTACTCTTAATACCTAGACCTTGCTGGGAAGACTTTCGATACAATTTTCCATTCAGTTCTTCATATTTAACCAAATATTTTCTAACAGTCTTGTATATTACTGTCAGTTCCCCGTTAACTTGTCTCAGACCAACTGACCCAATGATGTTCTTGACACTGCACAGCTCTCCTTGATATCACTACGTCATAATATCATCACTCTGAGCTGAAACCCCTTCCTCTATTTACTTGTATGAGGAATATACCAACACGTTGATTTCCTGTGCACTGATATTCTTCTTCTTGTTCTCACTTTATTTCTTCTCCTCCCGCAAACATAACATGTGCCCATCTTGCACCGCTATTTAAACTCAAATAAGACACACCGTCTTACTTACGTGTTAGAAAGACTATTGACACAAGACCCATAACATATTGCGAGTTAACTTTGAGAACCAATGCACTCTCCTACGCCTGAACTTCCTTTAGCCCATCACTACAGCTTCTTCGAATGTTCACGAAACACCACCATCTTTCTTCAAACCATAACCTGAAGCTGTAACATCATCTACACCTTGATCTAGACTCCTTCCCATTTAGATAGATCAGTTTTGAATACACTTTGTACCACCATGAGTAATGTAACCTGCTACCTAACTTCAACCTTGTTAGGAAGACTTTATATACTGACCTTGTTCAAATCCCTTAAGATGAGTGTTGTTGCTTAAACACCTTGTACTTCCCTAAGCCAAAGACACGTTACTCTTTGATCTGCGATTCCGTTGAAACTCTGTGATCTTTTCTACACCCGCAATCAAAACCTATATGGTTCTGATACCACTTGTTAGGAGTTATTTATCGCTAAATTTCTTAATTCTTTAACACAGATAATTTGATCACCGAATTCCCGGTCTCAAACCGGTAATATCTCGGATGGGAACCGTCTCCACTACAAGAAAACAGCGGTATTCTGACGGACGTTCCGACGGAAAATGAATTCCTCGGAATATACCGAGGCATTTCCGAGGCAATTCCGAGGAAACACAAAATTTTGCTTCCTCGGTATTCCGTCGGAATATTCCGACGGAATTCCGAGGAAAATTCATCTCGTCGGAATATTCCGACGGAATACCGAGGAAACTAGTATTCCTCGGAAAAAACCGATGAATTCTGAGGAAATATTATAGACGTTAGAGAGCCGTTGGGGGATTTTAAAAATTCCGAGGAAATTCCGACGAACTAGCCGTTTGCATCGGAATTCCGTCGGAATTTCCTCGGACCGTCGGCAGGATTTCAACTATAAATACAAGCACCCCTCTTCCTCTTTATTCACTCCATATCTTCATCCTCCCTCTCACTTTCTTTACACACGAATTTGATTCATAAAAAACATGTCTTCTTCAAATTATTTTCGTTCTTGGATCGATCGACCTCATTTGGATCCGAACACGAGATTGCTTACGGAAGAATACCAACAAGGTATAACCGAATTCATGGGGTTAGTTCACCGACAACCGGAAGCAAAAACAGGTATGTTAAGATGTCCTTGCTCTAATTGTAAAAATAAAAAAGTTATTAAAGAATGGGATGTTTGGACTCATCTATATTTGAGTGGGTTTACACGAAGTTACAAAATTTGGTATCATCATGGAGAAACTGATTATGAACTTGGTAGTACTAGCGAACCTCAGCCAGCGGTTAGATTAGAAGATCCAATTAGAACGGATGTAGATTACGGTGTAGGTACTGAGCAGATGGTAAATGATCATTTTAGAGGGGAAGATTTACCCAATGCCGAAGCTAGGAGATTTTATGATATGTTGGATGCTGGAAAGCAACCATTGTACGAAGGTTGCAGAGATGGTCATTCAGCTTTATCATCTGCTACAAGATTGATGGGCATTAAGACGGATTATAATTTGGCTGAAGACTGTGTGGATGCGATTGCTGATTATGTAAAAGGTATTCTACCCGAAGATAATGTAGCTCCTGGCTCATACTACGAGGTTCAGAAACTCGTAGCTGGTCTTGGTTTATCGTATCAGGTAATAGATGTATGCAGAGACAACTGCATGATTTATTGGAGGGCGGATGAACAGCGGGTTTCATGCAAATTTTGTGGGAAGCCTCGTTATAAAGATACGAGTGGAAGAGTTCCAGTACCATATAAAAGGATGTGGTATTTGCCTTTGACGGAAAGGTTGCAGAGGCTGTATCTGTCTGAACGCACAGCGAAACCAATGAGATGGCATGCGGAGCACTCAACAGATGGTGAGATCATACATCCTTCAGATGCAAAAGCGTGGAAGCATTTCCAATCAAAGTATCCCGACTTTGCGTATGAGAGAAGAAATGTCTACCTTGGATTATGTACTGATGGTTTCAGCCCGTTTGGCAAGAGTGGAAGACAGTATTCTCTATGGCCAGTCATTCTTACACCATACAACCTACCCCCAAACTTGTGCTTGCGACGAGAGTTTTTGTTTCTCTCGATTCTCGTTCCCGGACCAGAGCATCCTAAGAGATCACTTGATGTGTTTCTTCAGCCACTAATATATGAGTTGCAACAACTATGGACTCAAGGTGCTGAAACATACGATGTTTCGTATAAAGAAAACTTTCAAATGCGGGCAGTACTAATGTGGACAATAAGTGATTTTCCAGCATATGGTATGTTATCTGGATGGACAACGCATGGAAGGCTATCATGTCCATATTGTCAAGATAACACTGATGCTTTCCAACTAAAACACGGAAGGAAAACGTGTTGGTTTGACTGTCACAGGAGATTTCTACCACCAGATCATCCATATCGTAGAAGTAGGAATTTGTTTACGAAGAACAAGAGGGTGTTTGACAGTCCACCTCCGGAAATTCGTGGGAAAGATTTGAAGACACAACTTAGAGACTTCGGAGAAGAAGCCGCTGTTCACGTAGAGGATGAACCAGTGATTGGAGAGTTTCACCAAGATCCAGATTCAGATTCATCTGGTGATGACGACTCGGAAACAGACTAGCGTCGACCTTTTTTTTTTTTTTTTTTAAAGGAAAATTCCGAGGAAATTCCGAGGACAGATAGGTTTTCCTCGGAATTTCCTCGGAATAGATCTTCTCGATTGAAAACCCAAAGTTCCTCGGAATTTCCTCGGAATTTTCCGAGGGAATTCCGAGGAACTCTTTATGTTCGTCGGCATTTCCTCGGAAAATTCCGAGGAAATTCCGAGGAATTGGGGATTTGATTATAGATTCTTTTTCCTCGGAATCTCCTCGGTATATTCCGAGGAAATGCCGACGAACATAAGGATCTCCTCGGAATCTCCTCGGTATATTCCGAGGAAATTCCGAGGAACTTGGGGTTTTAAATCGAAAACAACGTTTTACGGATTGAATAACACGTATATAACCTTCATTAAGTGTCATAACCAGATTATGATGTTTGGAACTATGAACTTTGGTGTTTTATCCAATAACAAACACTTTTACGATTGCATGAACGAAAACCACACAACATAAGAGAAACACTTATACACTTTAATAAACGGTAAAGGGAATACTTACAATTATTTTTGAAATTGTGTTATTTCATGGTTTATGATCATCTATACAAAGAATCCTCAATGGTATGCATTATAATTGTATAAGAAATGAAATACGGCGAAAATAATCGATGTTTTAAAACCCCAAACCCTGGTTCCTCAGAAATTCCTCGGAGATTACCGAGGGTATTCCGAGGAATCCTGGTTCGTCGGAATATTTTCATTTAACCGGGTAAACCAAGCCGCCAAATATTTCAGGAAAATTGAATCAAAGAATTCCGAGGAAATTCCGACGGAAATATAAAATATTTCCGAAGAAATTCCGACGGATAGTTTCCGTCGGACGCCTCATAATATTAGGGCGAGCCCGATCTTCTTCCCCATTTCTCTCTTTCTCTCCGCGCCGCACAGCCTCTCCTCTCGCGATTTCCGGCGACTCCACCGTTCTCTCTCGCGTTTTTCCGGCGAATCTCCCCTAATCCTCCCCCATAATCATGTAAGAACCCTATCCCACTCTTTTAGGTTAGATTTGTATGGTTTTTAAGTAGATTTGATGATTTTGGAATGAGATTTATAGATTTTGTTAGGGTGAATGGTAGATTTGTGTAAAATCAAGTTTTATTATGTATTTCACTTGATTTGAATTTTTTTTTTAGTTTTTATTAATTTTGTGGTTATAAAAATCGAATTTGAAATTATATATATATATTGAAAACGTTTTTTGTATATAAAATCTATTTTTTGCATTTTAAATTCATTTATATATTTATTAAACATTTTTAAAATCTATAAAACTTTTTTTAAGATTAAAAATCATTTATATAATATTTAAAAACATTTGTTTTGTGGTTATAAAATGTTTTATGTATTTTATATGTAAAATATAAATTTCTATATTTATTAAACATTTTTAATATTATGAAAACTATTTTTGTAATTATTTAACATTTTAAACATTTTTAAAACTATTTTTCGTAATTATTATGTTTTTGGGATTTATTTAAACTATTTTTAAAATTTTTAAACTATTTTTTATTTATTAAAACTTTTTTATTAATTATTAAACTATTTATATTTTTGTGATTAAAAACTATGTTTTTTAACTATTTTTTATTTAAACTGTTTTTTTAATTAAAATTATTAGAACTAATTTTTAAATATGTTTTTTTTTTAATTTACAGGTCTAATGATGATCAGATCCGGCCTCGCCAGCGTCGTAGCCGGGGTGGTATGGGGAGCCAGTCTCGGGGTTCTTCCAGCCATGTTCAGGATTCCGTTTCGCCCCACAGCTCATACCATACATCTCCCTCTCCATTACTCGCTCCTGCTGCTCCCGCTCCCGCTGCTGCACCCGCTCCTGGTCCCGCTGCTGCACCCGGTCCTCCGGGAGTGATGAGGGTTGCGGAGTTGGTTCGACAGCCCGGTCGTGACCATCTTCCCTATCTCACTGAGTATCCACATGGACATGGTCAAACATGGTAATTTAAACTTTTATTTTTTAAACTATTTTTTATTTAAACTATTTTTTTATTAATAATTTATTTTTTTATTAGGTTCAACCGATCCGGGAACGGGATCAGCGCATGGATCAACCGTATGATGTACTCGGCCCTCGACAGCGGACATCCGACTTTCACTCACTTCCCTGTCGAGAAGCAGCATCTGTGGTTTCGTCAGTTTGCGGTAAGTATTCTAATTTTTAAATTATATTTTTTATATTATTAAAACTATTTTTTGTAATTATTAAACTATTTTCTATATTTATTAGACATTTTAAATATTATTAAAACTTATTTTTGTAATTATTAAACTAATTAATATATTTATTAGACATTTTAAATATTATTAAAACTTATTTTTGTAATTATTAAACTATTTTTTTAATTATTAAACTATTTTTTATTTATTAAAACGACGATTTTTGTAATTATTAAACTATTATATTTTTGTGCTTAAAAACTATTTTTAAACTATTTCAGCAAGAATTCAACTGGAATTCCGATGATACGCTCTCTATCTATCACCATTTTGTCCATAAAATTATGGACAACTATGGGAAGCAGATGTACGAGTGGAAGAAGAAGTGGGAAGTAAACAAAGTAGTTTTTAATTTATTAACAATTTTTAATTTATTAAACTATTTTTAAAATTATTAAACTTTTTTTTTTTAAATTAAAAGGTCCCAAAGTCGATGAACGACACGGTCTGGAAGGAGTTGTGTGCGCATTGGGATAAAGAAGAGACGAAAAAAACTTCTTCCACCAACTCCAACAACCGCAGGAGCGACCGTAAAGGAAAGGGCATCTACAAGCATAACTTGGGTGCTCAATCTATTGCCACTCTGGCGGATCGCATGGTAAGCTCAACCGCTTTTTCTTCAATTATTTAAGTTTCAGAATTTTATTTTTTTTGCATTTTCAAATTTCTAATGTTTGTCTAATTTATTTTTTTTCAAGGCGGAAGAAAATGAAGGCCACCCAGTTGATGATCTCGCCCTTATGAAAAGGGCGTATACCAACAAGAAGACCGGCCAGATTGATGATGGTCTTGTGAGGGACGTGGTCGACCTGGTCCAAACTCAGGTGTATGACGAAGTGTCTCAGCTTCAAACCGATGATGACGATTCGACGGCCTCGACCAACTTGTCTCGGGTTCGAATCAACGAAGAATCGGTAAGTTTTTTTTTTTTAAAGTTCAATTTAATTATTTCTTGATTTTTATTTTATCATCAATTTAAATTATCTAAACTTGGTTATTTATATTTCAGTCGGTTCCAAAGAAAAAGGGACGTTTGGTCGGTTTGGGTCGTCGCTCCCGGTCGGCTGCTCCTTCTTCTGCACCACATGCGTATGTTGATCCAGAAGTTCTTACGGCTCAGCTGAAGGACAAGGATGATCGGATATCTGCGTTGGAGACCCAGATGGCAGCTCAACAGGCGGGCTATGAGACCCAGAAGAGGCTGAACGAGCAGATGATGGAGATGATGAAGAGGATGTACCCGAACGAGACGTTCCCGAACATTCAAGACCCGTAGTTTTTTTTTTTTTCCAAAAACTCTGAATGTTTTATTTAAATTTGAATATTATCTACTATGTTTTATTTTATGTTTTATTCAATTTTAATTTTAAATTTTAAAAATTTTAATTTTTAAAAATAAAATTAATTTTTTAAAAAAATAAATTTTAAAAAAAAATAATTTTTTCAAAATTCCGAGGGAATGGAGTTCCTCGGAAAATTCCGAGGAACTTTCTCCCCTCGGCAAATTCCGACGAACTTTAAGTTCCTCGGAATTTTCCGAGGGAAAAAGTTCCTCGGAATTTTCCGAGAAACTCCACTCCCTCGGAATTTTCCGAGGGAAGAAAGTTCCTCGGAAAAGTCCGAGGAACATTTGTTCCTCGGTATTTTCCGATAAACATTCCGAGGAATATTTCGTCGAAACTTCCGAGGATTGGACCATCGGAATTCCCTCGGTATTTTCCGAGGAACCTTCCGACGAACTTCGTGTCCTCGGAGTTTCCTCGGAATTTTGTTTCCTCGGAATTCCGTCGGAATTTTCCGACGGAATTCCGAGGAAGTATGAAATTCCGAGGAGATGTTTCCGAGGACTTGTTTCGTCGGTATGTCCTCGGAATAGCGTTATTCCGACGACATACCGACGATTTTTTCCCTCAGTATCCCGATGTTTTCTTGTAGTGCTCCCACAATTTTTTCTATCAATCAAAGAGTTTAAACAAATGTTTTAAGCGCTTAATAGGAAGAAACAACGAAGAATAAGGAAGATCGAAGAAACTATATCCCGAAGCAACATGACTCGAACAGTGTCTTTTGTCCTCTCTCTACTTAGCTCAAACATTTATGTATCCTAATAGGATTACGACATAATTTTCTTATCGCAACTTCCTTTAATGCTTTACTTTCTTTTATGCATTTGTTAATCAATAAACATAGCCGATGTTGCTTCTTGTGCGGTCTAAAACAAGGATGGGCCATGTGCAAGGAATTGGGCTAAGAAATTGAGCCTAATACCCACAAAAAAACTCTAAAATAAAATTTTAGTTATGATTTTATAAACTTAAAATCAATAATAGAAATATGGTTTTTCATAAATGAAAAAAAATCTGCACAATCGCGCAAATCTATATCTAATAATTTTTTTTTGTCAGCTTATCTAGTAATAACTTAAAACTATATCTCTGAAGTTAGAACATAAAATATATATTATTAGATTTAGAAATTATTTTAAAGCTTTATACTTAGTGTTTTAAAAGTTATTGATATAAATCTACAACAATAAAATCTAGCGCTGCAACATAAAAACTTACATCCTATATTTAAATTAAAGTGACAGCCTATACCAATCAATCCTTTTATCTTCCTAAATGATGCAGTGTGAAAACCAATTTATTAATGCATATCTTTTATTTTAAAAAATCATTTTTTTTGTGATCTTCTTGAACTTTTAACAGCAAAACATTCTTCTATAGACTGAAAGTTTATATAACTAATTATGATTAATTGATTCCACGCAATACTTTTTCATTTCCTGTGAACAACAAGGCAGCATTGCATGATTGATTTACTAATCTAACAGTCATAACTACTTTTTAATTTCATTTACCACATGGTCAACACAATTACATACAATATCTTATGAACATTAAAATCCGAATCCATGCCTATCCATAAGACAGACCTTTAATTAATGTACATATGATTACATTTTTATATAAATAGAGACTATTAACTAATTAAAAAAAAACTACTCAAACTCTTCACTAATTCTTTACAGAAATATGAATCCTTCTCAGAAGCGACCAGTTGTCTATGCAGGTGATGTTGTTGTTGATCATGCTGCTGCAAATTCAGAACCTGTTGGAGTTTCTCTCGGAGAAGATCATGTTCCTACACCTCGTGAGAAAGTGCATGAGGTCTTGCGTGTTTTCAAAGAAGTGTTCACACAGTTGGATCGAGAGAAACAAGCTAGGCGCGGTGGAGATTTATACGAGGCGACATCTCGAATAGACCTCAAAACACAAGTTTTCTTAGAGAAAGAAGGCAAACATGTGAACACACCAAACAGAATTGGACAAGTTCCTGGAATCGAAGTTGGGGATGAGTTCCAGTACAAGGCTGAGCTTCGTGTCATCGGGCTTCATTTCAGGACCATGTCCGGGATCGACTATGTGGAAGTTGAAGGTGTGAAGTTGGCGACAAGCATCGTTTCGTCGGAAAGATATGATTTTGATGATAAGTTTGATGCTGATGTTGTGATATATACTGGTGAAGGAGGAAACGTGATTAACAAGGAAAAGAATGCTGAAGATCAGAAGATGATAAAGGGCAATTTAGCATTAGCTAACAGCATGAGGCATAAGAGGGAAGTGAGAGTGATACGTGGAGACGAGAGATGGGATGGTAAAGGGAAGCGTTATGTGTATGTTGGATTGTATTTAGTTGATAAGTACTGGTTGGAGAAAGGAGCTAGTGGTAAGAGTGTGTACAAGTTTAAGCTTTGTAGAATTCCTGGTCAACCTCCGCTAACTTGAGAACCATATTTGAAGGAACTATCAAATAAATGAAAAACTATAATGTATAACTAATAAATGAAAGTATTATTTAATAAACGGTTGATAATGAAGTATGTTCTTTTTTTTTTTCAAAGAGAGGAAAGCTGTATGTGCATCAGTGTGATGAGTTGGATTTGGTTCATTGGCAAGAGAGGTCATGGAGGTAAAGTTATAATTAAGAATAAGCATTCTAGGGTTCCTGGCCAGCCTTCCAGTAACTTGAGACATTATTGTGAGATGAAATTTTACGTACATAAATATTGGACCATATTTTTAAGAATACCAATAAAAATAGTTAGACGTCATGTTACTATTGTTAGGCATATTGCAAAATTGACGTAGTTTATAACTAATAACGTGTATTTTCTTATAGAAAAATCTTGGTAAATATAATAAAAACACGATGTTTATATACTAATTTTTTTAACTCTAACGCAATCAATTTAATGAGTTTACACTTTAACCTACTCACCTTTAATTCTTGCATTTTTCACATTTGTATTAGTGAAATTAAATTATTTTCATGCAACTACTGAATAATACAATCAAGTGAAAGGGGTTAGGGTTGCATCAAAAATAATGTGATCACTTCACTCGGCACCTTAATTTTATTTTTCAGTCCATATATACAATCTACTTAGAAAAATAGCTCACGGTGAACCACTCTCATTTAATACCTCCAACTACCATAGAGAAAGTAGAAGAAATAGCTTATGTCAATTATATTTGGCAGTGTCTTAAAACAGAACTAGATAATAATCCGCACATCCGTGCAGATATATTTATATTTTTAAATTAACTTTTAAAATATAAAATATGTTATAAAGAAATAGGATTGTAGGACTTCATGATGTAAATGGAAATTGGATTACGGATGATAATGGGGTGGAGAAAGTAGCAGTTGATTATTTTGAAGAGTTATTTAGTACTACTTCTCCATCAGAGTTCGATGATTTTTTATCAGAGATAGCACCAGGAATTACGCCTGCAATGAATCAGTGGCTATTGAGGTTGGCAACTGAGGAGGAGGTAAGAGTGGCGTTATTTATGATGCATCCCGAGAAGGCACCAGGACCGGATGGTATGACAGCTTTGTTCTTTCAACATTCATGGCATATTATTAAGGGTGATCTGGTGGATATGGTGAATAATTTCTTGATTTCGGGGGAAATGGATTCAAGGTTAAATATTACGCATATTTGTATGATTCCAAAAACGGAACGACCTACGAGGATGGCAAATTTAAGGCCAATTAGCCTATGTAATGTTGGATATAAAATTATCTCAAAGGTCTTATGTCAGAGGTTGAAAATCTATCTACCTTCTTTAGTCTCGGAGACTCAATCGGCATTTGTGGCTGGACGATTGATTTCTGACAATATTCTTATTGCTCAGGAAATGTTTCATGGATTACGGACTAATAAGGCATGTCAAGGAAAGTATATGGCGGTTAAAACGGATATGAGTAAAGCTTATGATAGGATTGAGTGGGAGTTCATTCGGGCATTATTGCAGAAGATGGGCTTTCACCAACATTGGATCAAATTAATGATGGAGTGTATTTCGTCGGTCCAATATAGAGTTCTTCTTAATGGCCATCCCAAAGGGCTCATTGTGCCACACAGAGGACTACGGCAGGGAGATCCGTTATCTCCTTATCTATTTATTTTATGTACTGAGGCACTGATTGCAAATATTCGGAAGGCGGAGAGGGAGAAGAAGTTAACAGGAATAAAGGTTGCCAGGGCATGTCCATCGATTTCACATCTACTTTTTGCGGATGATAGTTTGTTTTTCTGTAAAGCTCAAAGAGAAGAATGTCTTACTATTCTCCGGATTTTAAAGGAATATGAAGTGGCCTCTGGTCAGTTGATCAATTTTGAAAAGTCTTCAATTCAATTTGGACACAAGATTGAAGAGTCTATGAGACAAGAGTTAAGAGATATTTTGGGTATACATAATTTGGGAGGCATGGGATCCTACTTAGGATTGCCAGAAAATCTTGGAGGTTCCAAGATTCAAGTTTTTGGTTTTGTTCAGGATCGCTTAAATAATAGGGTCAATGGATGGACTTTTAAATTTTTTACAAAAGGCGGAAAGGAGGTGATCATTAAATCTGTGATTACGGCTTTGCCGAATCATACGATGTCTTGTTACCGGTTACCTAAGGCCACTGCAAAAAAACTAACGAGTGCAGTAGCTCAATTTTGGTGGAGTCCTGGAGGTAGTACAAGAGGACTACATTGGAAATCCTGGGATAAGGTATGTGTCAGCAAGGAAGAAGGCGGCTTGGGTTTTAAGGATATAACTGATTTCAATACAGCAATGCTTGGAAAGCAGTTATGGAGGCTAATAGAAAAGCCAAATACGTTATTTTCACGGGTTTTTAAGGGTAGGTATTTTAGGAATGCCTCACCCCTTGACCCGATTCGATCATACTCTCCATCATATGGCTGGAGGAGTATTGTCTCTGCTAGATCTCTGGTAAGCAAAGGACTAATCAAAAGGGTGGGAACAGGAACGTCTATATCAGTATGGAACGACCCCTGGCTCCCAACCACTCGCCCGAGACCAGCCAATAAAAATCAACATAATTTGTTTCCTGACCTTACAGTGGATGCCCTTATTGACTCCACATCGCGAAGATGGAATTCGCAGGTTCTTCGGACTTTGGTAGATCCACAGGATGTGAAAATTATAGAAAGTATACCCTTGAGTAGATATCAGATGGTGGATAGGAATGGATGGCACTTCACGAATAATGGTAAATTCACAGTTAAATCAGGATATCAAGTGGAGAGGATCTATCCGGATAGGGATCGATTACCGCTATTAATTGGTCCTTCTGTTGATGCTCTAAAGGCTTTTTGCTGGAAAATACGGTGTCCACCAAAAATCAAACATTTTCTGTGGCAATTGATTTCAGGATGTGTAGCAGTAAAGAAGAATTTGCAGGCCCGAGGGATGCATGGGGATATATGCTGTGCAAGATGTGGAGCGGAAGAGGAATCGATTAATCATGTTTTCTTTGAGTGTCCTCCGGCTATTCAGGTGTGGGCCCTGTCAAAGATTCCAACAAATCAAGCTACTTTCCCGACAGGTTCTATATTTACAAATATGGATCACCTATTCTGGAGAGTCGTTCCACTGATGGAGAATCATCAATTTGCTTGGATACTTTGGTACATTTGGAAAGGAAGGAATAATAAGGTTTTTAGTAACTTGGATATAGATCCGAGGGAAACTCTTAAATTGGCTGAGACGGAATCGACACTCTGGGCTGATGCACAGTTACTAAAAGATCAGAAGAGGGGGACAGAGACTCAGGTTACACCTCTCCCGTCAATTCCCGGTAGGTGGTGCTTTATAGATGGATCGTGGAAAGAGGGAGATAGGTACTCTGGCCAGGGCTGGTTCAGTACTCTAGCTGGTTTTGAAGGTCTGATGGGAGCAAGGAATGTAAGAGCTTCCCTCTCGCCTCTACATGCAGAGGTCGAAGCCTTACTATGGACAATGGAATGTATGAGGAATTTAAGACAAGTTCAGGTTACGTTTGCAACGGATTGTTCTCAATTGGTGAAGATGGTTTCGGAACCAGAAGAATGGCCAGCTTTTGCAAGTTATTTGGAAGATATTAAGAACTTGAAGGAGAGTTTTACACGATCAGAGATTGTACATGTACCAAGGATGCAAAATACAAATGCGGATAGTCTAGCACGCAGTGTGAGAAAACAGCCGTCTTTCGTCATCCACATGGATCAATGTCTCCCAGGGTGGTTTACAGAGTCTATATGAGTCTGTAATGTTGTCGACAAAAAAAAAAAAAAAAAAAAAAGTATATAATTTTTATTTTAAAAATTTTTATTTGTTGAAATTTGTTTGATGATATTGTACAAATCATATATTAATGAAGTATTTTTGTTTATTTATTTAAAATGCAACATCAATATTAATAGTTTAATTTTAAATATTAATTTTATATGAATTAATAAAAAAAGATTATTAGCTTCTTTGTTTAGAAATTTTTATTCTCGAAATGTTTTTATGTGAATAAATTTTTTTTTTTATATTTTAAAATATTTTTTTATTTAATATATTATATTTCAGTTTAATGTTTTTATTTTTACTAAAATATCAAACATAAAATGTTACAACCAATAAAATATTATTTATTTTGTTTTATATAAAAAATAATTTGATAATTTAAAAAGAATTAGGCTATACTATTTAATTTCAAAATTAGTTACTGAAATATATTAAATATGATCTATATTAAATATGATAAACAGTCAAACGATAATTACCTAATGACAATATATTTCTTTTTTCTTAGAAATGTTAATGTTTAGATGTATTTTTTTTTTGTTAGGAAAATATTATATATGAGTAGTTTTAGCATGTTTATTTAAATTTCTAATGAATGGTCTAACATAGACTTGTGTATGGCAAATAAAAAATAGGACTCTATTTTAATAGAGTAGATAAAGAAAAGAAAACCAACAACATCCCTTCTACAGAAAGACAAAACTGAAGTTGCTATGTTTTCAAACTAATTGTGATTAACTCCAGCTGTTACAAATGTGAAATGGGGAACTCATTATGATTGATTCGGAACTGGTAAAGGATACAATTAATTTCGGTAAATGACATACATAAACAAGTTATACTATACATATCAGTGTTGTTCTATTAAATCCACAACGTTTAAGAATAACTCGAGTTTATCAGCAGCTTCATAAACACTTCAGGAGAAGTCACCAATTCAGATTTTATGATACAATTTTTGGGCCTAAAAGTTAAGTTGAAATTTGGATATTCAACTAATTCAAAGAGGGATTATATTAAAGCTAAGAAGTGACTTAAAAGTCTTTTCAGAAACAGATTCCCTTCACAATGTGTACAAAGGACTAGGCATGTCCACTAAATGGAGTAGTAGAGAAGTAAATTCGTATCAGGAAGGGTCTGTTGAGTCAAAAATGTACATCCAATATAACTGACAAAGAAGCAAATTTGATGGACAAAACAAAGAAGAGATGATCATAGAGAAAGATATAGAGAGTTAACAGAGTAGAATACCCACAAAATGTGTAACGCCGTTTTGATTCCTGTGGTTACATATGTTGAGATGGTAGATGATACGGAGAAGCTGCTGATAGTGGTTATGTGGGAGAAGCTAAGGTGAGTTTTAGGATGAAACCGATGATGAGTCCGATGAGTCCAACCAAAGCTGCCAACTTCAAGGATAACCCGCTGTTACTCTGGTTTCTTCGTCTCTTGGCCATCTCCTGCAATGTCAATTTAAGAACGTGATGGGAGACTGTTAACGAAAACAGTTAGTTCACATAATTATTATTTTTAAATGACAGTGATTAATCAGCGATAGAATATCAAGGAAAAGTCTATGGAGGGATACCAATTCATGCTGCAGCTGTTGTGTTTGCTTAACAGCTGCATCTCGCTCTTCCTTCAGCCGCTGTATAGTCTGATCATACATATTGATGGTAAAGAAGTTAGAATGGGAATTAAAACAAGGGAAGAACTTAGTCTCTTTTAGACTATGATGTGGTGAGATTCTGTGAGTTACAGCTGTGGTACCTTTGCTCACACTATGAAGAAAGGTATATAACAGAGAGAAAAGAAAAAACAATATTTAAAGTATAAAAAATTTTCTGTATCTAAGTATCCCAAACAAGCCTCAAAACAACAAGTTTGAATACTAGACAGTCATGGATTGAAATGAAAGTGTATTATTAATACAGCTAAAAGGGGACTATTGATAAAGTGTCTGTTTGAGCAAGAGGTCCATTGGTATATTAGTATCACATAAAAGTCATCCTCTACTACAATGGCTTTGTGATGATCATAATTGGTTAGCACGCAAGCTAATAATGGGTGGGTGTGGTTGTTACTCACAGAGATGGTTTCAGAGCCGTTTCCATCACCATTGGTTGCTCCAGATTCAGAGGATCTTTGGGTTGTAGACGGGGAGATATACGAAACCTTGAGCTTACACTCTGTTAATGTTTTCCCACTGTCCTTGGTGAACTAAACACAAGCATGCAGTTTTGTTGTCAATTTCATTTTCCCATTAAAAAAGAGGAGAAATCATGATTCTGAATGAAGACTGGAACTTACAGTGTCTTGTGGAAGGTCATCAACATCAGTGTGTGGAGGTACAATGGTACTTTGAAGGAGAAACTTGTCTTTGCACTGCATATCTGGAGGATACTCCCTTTGCGCTTGTAGAGTAACTACCAATTTTAGAAGATGTTAATCAGTCCCATGTTTAAAATGGCAATGAGGGAAGGAGTTGTGAAGAATGAATGAGTGTAAAACCTCTAATGATGCAGGAGTCCCAAGGCTGAATGACACCAGTGTTGGGTCTTACAAAATACTTTTTAGGAGATGTTGTTTTCACCTGTATTTAGTCAAAAAAAGAAAGAAGTTAGGGAGGGAAGAATCATGATAAAGAAAGAAAGCAAATGAAGTTGACCTTGAAAGCAACATAGTCCTCAGTTTTGTTGGCAACTTTGAGATCACAGTAGCTCTGTTTCTCAAGTTCAACTGATACAATATCAAAACATATATATATATATATATATATATTCTCATTCAATTTCATAGAATCACTTAAGAAAAAGTCACCAGATGCTTACAAAGGAATTTGAGTTCATCAGGTACAATGGAGATGAGCTGGTTCTCGCCAACGCCAGACATTACACAGAATATCAACAAATCACTCGAAACCTATACACATCCAAATCCAATGGAGATGATTCCAGATTCTATTTTTTTTTTTTTGAGAAAGTAAGAGCAACAAAGACGGGATCAAACCTGCAGAAAAGGAAAGGAAGGAAGAAAGGTGGTTATTTCTTTTCTCTTTCCCGCCGTAAATCGCTCTCCACCACTTACCAAATTTCACCTTCGATAATTGGGAAGAGAGAGCCAAAGCGCTTCGTGGAGCAGAGTTCCTCCGGCGTCGTCTCCGGGAGAGAGAGGAGGGGAGGAAAATGTGACACGTGTTAAACAGTTGAAGAGGAGAGAAAAAGGTACAGCGACAGGCTGGAAGTAAAAGGCCAATGACGTTGCAGTTAATTATTGGCAGTTATTTATTATAGAGCCTAACTGTTATAATAGGTGGTAGGCCCCATTTCTCTTTCTCTTTTCATTAATTTATTTATTTCCGTGTCCGTTAATGATTAATGTTTGTAGTGATTTTGCATCGGACGTTAAAGATTTATTAAATCGAGATAGTCGAATCATGAGTAAGATAATAGAAACAGCAGTTGGAGTTAGGAATTAGAGACAAGAAAATACATTTGTTTCTCAGTCATTGTTCAATAAGAACTATTCTAACTAAGACAGTTTGAATTGTAACGTTTGAAAATTGAATTAGCAGTAACGTAGTAATTTTTCTAATATAGTAATCTTTGATAGTTGCACAATCCAGACAAAACGTTTAATGAGAATTACACATTACTTCATTGCATATTGATTTACTTTTCTCAAAGTCTGTAATACATGAAGAGAAATGAAATCCAAAAGACAAAAAAAAACAATTATTACAAGAGGAGGGAAGAGAGACATAGTATGTAAGAGGAAGAGATTTAGCTACCTTTGAAGGTTGAAGAGAGAACAAGACAGGTTGGGTTTTTGGTGTTCATTTAAAAGTAGAGAGACCAGCAATTCTGTCTCTGAGATTGTAAAGTCTTGCTCTTCTCACTTACCTGTGACTCACCACTTTTATCTCCTTAATGTTGGGAGAGTATCTGTTTCAAATCAAAAACACATCATATACACATATTCTTAAGCCCCATTTCATTGTAGATTCAGACCAATGATACTACAACGTTCACGGAGACTAGTATGTTATGATGACGGCTAAACTCTAGAGTGATCAAGACTATGTTTGATGCTGATAGGTTTTAGCTATTTAGAACTTCTCAACAATGTAATACTTCCTTTATTATCAATGAGACACCGATAACAGCTTTGTGTATGGATACTAAGCTATGCTCTCATGGCGACAAGCTTGGATCATCAGTCTTAAAGAGACTGTGGTGTAAGGACTCATGGCATCTCTAAAAAACAACATCAAAGTATAATCCTCAACATCACTCGAGCTCCACTCTTAAACCGTCTTCTTTCTGTTTCAGAGATCCTAACTACATAGCCTCTGAATCATTCCAAGCCTCTTTTTGTTCACGTTAACAGTTCATTTGGCTTCTTCATTTTAAGTACCTATCAGATGCACTATTCTGTAACAGTCCTTCATTAGCACACTTGAAGTATCAAACGAAGATAGCTGATGATGGTATTTATGATACGATTCAAAATCAAAACTCTACTTTATTGTTCAAGTAAAGAAGAGCATGATGACCCTATAGAGTTTGCTTTATATTAGTCTCTACACCTTAATCACTCCCAAAGCCAAAAGGCTCAAAACAACCAAATGGTCAAAGACCCTTAACTCTGATCTCACCTACTCCTAACTTATATGATTAACAAAGAAAATGGAATGAATAATAAACTATAAAATAAAAAAAAAAAACTTATATGATTAACAGAGTTAGTAATTAGCTAGAAAGAAGGAACTTACATATGAAAGACAATTTCAACACCAATGCCTGCAGTGATTCTCCGGATACGAATTGTAGTGTGAATGCCAGTTTTGCCTAGACATCACTATACCTTTGTAGATGGATAGCCTACGTCTTTTCTTAGGAACTTCATGTAAATATCAAACCCACCACCAATTCAAACCAAATCTTGCAGCTTGGTGGCAATGTAAGAGTAGGGTCAATTGACCCCATTTTTTTTTTTTAAATACTTGTTTTTATTTAAAGAAAATTTTTATTTACCCCACTAGATATAAAAATATGACCCCACTAAATTTTTTTAATCCTAGTATAAAAAGTTTCAGGTTCCATCACCGAACCTTTATAAAATTATATATAACATGTGGTAAAATCTCCCAAATCTAACCTATACTAAAAGGGTTATATGCTCAATGGAGAGCAAGTCCACGTCACTTTAAAAATCCACCAATAATATTGTGCCAACTGCCAAGTTACTTTCGTCTAATTTCAATTAACGAATGGACTACAGATAGTGACCATTTATTCCAAATATGAACTTTAAATATTTTTGGCCCAACAAATTGTTGTCTTCAGAACCACCATTCGTTTCTTATCGTTTTCTATGGCCTCCCCATCCACTCGGCATTACTCTCCCCTTTCACCTCCTCCATAACATAGGTGTCCCATTTTCATGATTCATAAAAGCTCTATCATTCACTGCACAATTGGACAATTAATGTCCATTTAACTTTTCCGCTTCCCTTAAAATTACATCTACATAACATATAAACACTTTAAGAAGAGAGCATGGAATTGCAATTCATATGTAGATTACGAGCTGAATCGAAACCATCACCAAAGATAAACCATTCATGATGAGCTGTTCTCTGATGCTAACTACAAGGAGATTGAAGAGGAAGAAGGCTCCGACAAGGACGATGATTCCGATGGAAGACCACAGGGAACTCAATCCAGGTTTGCTACTGATGGATGCAACGCATTCCAAATCGCTTTCAAAGCTTCCATGAAGAGTAAATGAGAGGATGCAATGGTGAGCTCTCATTCTATTTACCATAGAAAAACCTTTGACCTTAATTCTGATAGGATGGTATAGAATGATAGTCTTGGTTTTGCGTGAAACAAGCAGAGGAGAGGCTAAAGAGGAAGCTGAAAACAAGCCCAAAGGGTCAAGCCAGAAAGGCAAAACATTTGGTATTACATTGGTCTCACTCACTCACCAACCTTTTATGCGCGCATTGTTCTTTTGATTATAATTCAGTGAAACAATGTGTTAAGGTTGCTGAGAAAGGACATGTTAAACCTGCAAACTATTTAGATTCACATCAGAAGATTCTTATAGGTATTGCCACTAAAGGAGGTATGCTTTCCTCAGTGCTGAATTCAGGTTAGCTATCTCTTTCGGATTGTTTGGTGTTTTTAATTTCAGATCTGACTCAGTTTCTTCCACGAAGTCCTGAAACAACTGTTGCCAAGCTTATTGATACTTTATATTTGTTTATCGTTATCATTCCAGTGGCTAACTGTCAGAGACAAGCAGAGGAGAGGCTAAAGAGATCTGTAGTGATGGTCCAAGCCACGTTCATGTCTAAGCAAGCCCAAGAAAATTACAGGAGGATGAAGCTCACTCATGAAGAAGCTCAGGTAAAATTATGTCTTGCTTTTTTTTTTCATGTTCAGAGCCTCTCAATTTAGAAAGACGGACTCTAAACGATACTATAATAAATGGAGAGTTTCTGTTGATGGTGTGATTCAACTGGAGTATGAGTGCTTGCAAGATATTTGATCAAAATGGTGGCTACGGATAAGTAAGAGATGTTGATCTAAAAATTATGTGAACGGAAAAGGATACTTTCCACCTTCAAAACTGTCTTTCTTGTGTGTTATGTGATATCTTATACTTCAAAATTTAGGACAAACAAGTCGTCATTTCTACGCTGGTGGAAAGGAGTCATCTCAGGTTTCATAGAGGAGAAAAAGCCTAACAGATGATGAAGTAATCATTCGGAACAAGTAAGATATCTTCTTTTGTAACCTTGGGATTATATTGATCTATAGAGTTCCTTAATCCGTACAAGTGCGAAACGTTTTTATACATTTGTTGTATTGTAGAGTTGTGAAGGAAATAATTGAAGACGCAAGTACATTACAAAACAGGGAAAGATTTCTCATACTATCATGAGAGAAGAATCAAACCTTTCGTCAATCCTTCAAGAAGTTCGTGGGACCCGTTGATTTCATGTAAGTGAAACTTTAGAACTGGCTGCACCTTTATTTTATATTATGTTTGCTGATTGTTATAATTCTATCACAGATGGTTCTTTTGACCTCCAGTTACTCCTTTGTCAAGTCATTAAGCTTAAGGAACAAAACACCACATAACCTCCTAAAGCTGCTTAGACCAGTGGAATAATGATAAGTTCTTCGCTTAGAACAATTGGAAGGCATGGGATGCTTTTCTTAAAGCAGTCTGAGAGCCGCCGGGTAATTATAGAGACTATTCATTCTGCTGCTTTTGCTGAGAAGAAAGTTAGTGCTGCCTATAATATCTCAGAGCTGAGCCATAATCTTATTTTGAAATACGAGTTGATATTGTTAAATAAGAGTTGATAAGGAGCTCACAATCATATTCTTTCCAGCCCAAAATCAGCTTCTCATTCGAGACAATTAGGTAGCCAGTCATTAGGTTCTATGCAAATTGTAAAAAAGCGAAGAATACTATAAAGATGCATTGTGAGTTCAGATAGACAAGATTTTTGGGTTCGAGTTCTTATTACGTCTGATGATGCTAATGTCTTTGATCGGTAAACAATAGACATCTGTGTCCTGAAAGCATTAGACGGAGAGACAGAGCTTTAAGTGTCATCGCACTATGGCAAGCACGGAACAGAGTTTCAATATAATTACAAAGCCTAACTAACCTTTATGGGGATAACTACCGGGTGATAAACGGGATATGAGCTTGAGCTTCCCACCTTAGATTGTCAGATTCATTGGGAAACTGGAAGATGTCTTTGTTATTTTCAAAAGTAACTGAATTTCATCAGACATATATTTTTGGCCATCTCCTATTCCATTTTTTTATTTTGACATATACATAAAAAATTTGTACGTTATAGAACTTGGTTGAGTTGCTCAGTTTGCAATTCATATATCTATTGATAATTTGAGATGTCTCAACAAACGTATGATTTTATGTTTAAAATTAACTTCTAAATTTTATTGTACATATTGATAAGTTTCTTGGGCTTCAACTTAGAATCAATTGGCGGTAAATGGAATAACCCAAGTCTTTTATATATTACTCGAGTCATCTCTCCAACACATAATTTAGATATCAAAAGATTAAATATGTAACACATTTATAATGCCAAAAATAAAACAAATGTATGAAATAGCTTCCTATTACTTCATCTGTATGCCAAAAGAAGAGACTAAATAAAAAAAATAAAGTATCATTTATTGGAACAACAAGATTCAAGATATTCTATCACTTATAAACAATCTGTTAAATAATTTTCATAACATACAATAACTCATAGATTCCCTTTGAATTCATAATTCATAGTCACAAAAACAAATTCAAGAAATAATGAAATAATGAAATATACCTTCTACAATACAATTAGATGAAATCTAAAAATATAGTAGAAAGGTAAAAATAAAACTAAACCAAAACTAATCAAACGTTAAAGTCAATAGATTAATAAGAAAGCAATATTAAATTTAAGGGAAATCAATCACATAAACTTATAAAAAATCTTATATCACTTTAATGTAATTAAAAATGAATATCAGTTAAATAATAAATAACTCAACTGTTACATTTTTAAAATCGATCACTATTCATATTACTGAAAATTTTCTTAATAATGTGAGCATAATAAACAATATAAAGCTGAAATAAAACACCCACTTTACGTATGAAAAAAAGTAAAATAAAAAAAAAAAATTTTCGTTCCTTAAAATTTAATTATTTTAATCTTAAGTGAATTACAATTTTTAAGGTTTAACAATAATTTCATTATTTAAACAAAAAAATAACAATTTCATGACTTATGAAATTATATGCCATATACTTTGTTAAACTTCTAAACAGGGCAATATATTTTTAAAATTCTCGAGTCTTCAATGAATTTTATTATATATACACTCAGGTGTGCTAGCTTCACAAAAAAAAAAAACGATTACTTTTACTAAGAGTTAATGTTGGTTTATATACTGATAATTTTTGTTTGCAAAATTTGGATTTCTTAAAAAAATTATTAGATTTAGTAAAATAATACGAAAAATGTATTAAAATATTTTTTTAGTATAATCAAAACTAAAAAAACTATGAGCAAGTATTGCATCATGGTCAAAAACGAGTCTTGATCAATGATAAAATCATATATAGTTTGCTAAATTTTCACATTTGAAAGTCTCAGACATCCATCACAAACAGAGCCTTAAATCTTTCTCCTCTCCCCTACTCTCACTCGAATACAAATGACAAACTGATAAACTATTAACTTTCACAAAACAAAATTGGAGGCGAAGCCAAATGCAAGTTTCTTTCTCAAGTGATCCCTTAACAGTGACAATGAATGTGAACAAAGAACCAGACATAGCGAACATAACCAATATTCTATTCTTGATCTCTTTAACTTTCAATTTTGCAAAAGTCGTTGGGTTTTTTGGCAAGTCTAATTGGCCAAAGCTGCTATTTGGGTATAGCAAATCCTCCTCTTCTCCCGACAACTCATTTCATACTATATAACTTTAACCAACTTCCATCAAGATTATTTGAGTGGTTTGTTCCGAGCATGAAGTTTTTAACAAAATGTCTGGTGTATATACACATGTTTTAGAATTTAAATTTGCGATGTAGGAATAAGAAAATAAATAAAAGCAAATAATTTCTTTTACATTTATATACTCAAATTTGAGAAAATTTAATATATAAGTAAAAACCCGGGCGTAGCCCGGGAAAATCCCTAGTTTTTTTAAAGACTCTATAATTAATGTTGTTAATAAAAGAAATTTTATTCAATTTATATTTTTTAAACATACACACAACTTTTTGAATACATGTTAATATCAATGAGAAAATCTTCACACAATAGTAAAAACAAGAAATATGCATATGGTCATGATACTACGTAGTGAAGGATTGAAATACATATAAGATCCCGAGACACATGAAGGTTTAATACTAGGATCGCAATAACTCGTCACCTTGCACGTCTAAGCATAATTACTTGTTTTTAAGTTGTCTATTTTAGCTTTACGATTCAATGAGAACATTGGTACTGAGTGCACTATTCATTTTATTGGTAGGTAAAAAAAAACAGATAATCTGAAACGAATTGACCCAAAAAATTAATTTGAATCAAATCGAGCCTAATCCGACATAAATACTCAAGTTGGTCATATTCTAGGGTATTTCAAGCTTTTGAGTTTTACTCTAACCAAATCCAAGACAGATTGGATATCTAAAAAAGATAAAGTTAAAAAAAAAATGCACTGCAAGATAATTTGTTTTGTAATAAATATTATATATTACTTCAACCCGGTTAAACATGAATTTTAGATCCGGTTACAAGCTCATTTTGAACAAAATTTCCAAATACAATCTAAAACACTGCAATAAAACTTCATGTACTCCAACAATATTTTCCGAGAAAAAGAGTCGTTGGAAAAGTTTAGACAAGTTATTAATTAGGTGTTTTTGTTGGTATTTCCACGAAATGTTTTGACAAAACTGATCTTTTGGTATTTCCTCAGAAAATTTCTTTGAAATATTCTGATCAATTTGATTTTTCAGCTTTTTCTCAAAAATGTTTGTCAGAATTTGCTCAAAAAGCCATGATTGTCGGAAGTTTCTCAAAATTTACCGACTATTGAACATTGTCGTAAAAAAAATCAGAAAACATGACTGAGATCGTCGGTTTATTGTTGGAATCTGAAATTATGTTTGCCGCCTTGATATATAAAACTCTTGAACTCCCCTTTGAAATTTAGTATTTTTTGTTTCTGAGAAAATAACCGATGAACATGTTTCTCAGTAAATTTTACTATATGAAAATGTAAGCCGCATGAGTTTACCATTCTAACTTCATCTCTTTTCAAGTTTGTTTTTTGAAAAAAAGGTTAACGCCATGTCTATTAATGACGTAGACCTAACTCCGGGTGGAGGTATAACCCACGGATAGACCCTCTCCTGCACATTCAAATGAGCCGAAAGCAATAGCGCATATCAGTGTGGCCAGCGGGGTTTGAACCATGGTTCACCTTACTGGGATTATTTCCCTCAAGCGCCACTGGAGTACCACTACTGATTCTCTTTTCGAGTTTTTGGGTGACTAATCTCTCTTTTTCAGCCCATAATCTATTGAACATGGTAGCAACTGGTAAAGAGCGTGTATAGTCTCGTTAAGACGAATATGTATCTAGTTTTTGGTTTTTGATTTTGTAAAAACTATTTTTTTACCAATCAAGATTTAAAAAAAAATAGATTCCCTAAGAAATAGGAAAACCATATTTTGTGTTAACTACCTATTTTCAAGCAAAAACCAAAACCCATATTTTCTTGGTTTTCTAAACTATGTACGTCAGTACGTGGGTTTTGTATACCTTTTTATTTCTTATTAAAATATTTCTATATTTATGTGTTAATACAAGAAAATATTAATAAGAAAGGATTAAAGTGATGAAAAGTAATTATTCCAAATCACTAAATTTAAAGAAAATATTTTACATTTAGAATCTAATATGAAAAATATAAAATAATTGTATACAAAGGAATAAATTAACATAATTATTTATTTTTAATTTCAAAATAAACCAATGTAAATATTTTTACTTATAATATGTAGATATTTATTTTTCATTTATTAAACTAAAAGATTTCCTATATTTATTAAACAACACTTTAAAATCGAACTATTGATATTTATTTATATATTTGAATTTCCTAAATTTATATACTTCTACCACAATTTTTAAAATGTAATTAATTTTTATTTAGTTTGTTTACAAAAATAATTATTAGTTGTGTATTCTCATATAATATATACGAATGTAGGTTCATTTATTTATATCCGGTCAAGAGAAGCAATAAAATTATTTTATTATTTTAAACATTTTCTAATATAAAATAAATTTATCTTAATGATGTAATATTTATTATATTTATAGTATGTAGAATTTTATTATTAGTATTTAATAAATTCCAGCTTCAAACAAAAATAATAAATCACTATACTTTAAACAAAAATAATAAAACAAATATTTATTGTTTTTAGTTTTGTAAAAAATAAAAAAATTACAAAAAAATAACGATAAAAATCTATGAATAAAAATTATTTTAACATTTAATCACAGTTTTTTTTTTAAATAACTTTATTAAACAAATTTATGTGTGCTTTGATAACAGTATTTTATATTTTACTATTTTCAAAATAAATATTTTACTATGAATAATATTTTCATTCTATTAGTTTTAAAAGAAAATCAAAAACTAAAAACAAAAATCTAAAACATTCATTCATGTTTTTTTAAAAACCAAAATTTACTGTAAAATTTAAAATCAAAAACTAAAATCTAAAAACTAGAAACTAAAATCTAAAAAACTAAGAAAACAATTATGGACTCTATCATTGAGTTTCTCGAGGTAGTATTTGTTTTTTTATCGAGGGTTTTCTATTCGACTATACCTTTGAGTCTCCATGGTTCTTATATTTCTTTATTTGTGTAAATCACTGTTTCGTGCTATATTAATTAAAATTAGATTTAAGCTTTGTGGTGGCAATAGAATTTGATGTTGTTTATTCAAGTCGTCAGGTTCACGTTAGAATTGACTTACACCCCAAGGGATGAAAAAAACCAAATATTTAATTTTTATCATAATACCAAAAAAATAAATAAAGCAAATGTTTACATCTTTCTTTGTCTGTAATATTCGTAGAATTATTAAAATGTATATTTTTTTCTTCAAAAAGCTTAATAATCATAAAGTATGATTAGTGAGATTCGAAACCTAAAAATAGTTTTCCTCCGTCCGAGTGTATAGAATCGAGAAAAAAAATAACAAAAAGGAGAAGGAAAGAGTGATTGATTCTTTGTCATCCACGCATCTCTCTCTGTCTCTCTTGGTTTGGCTTTGCCAAGTCAGCATTCAAACATCTCAAAGCAAATTTTCCCAAAGCAATTCCTTCAGCCGAAGGAGAAATAAATAAATATAATTTAACAAAAACATTCAGTCTCTATCTCTCTCTCTCAGATCGCTGACATTACTATCGTCATATTCTCGTTTGATACGTTGTGGGAGATCGATCTAGATACGATACTTCGCCATGAATCCTGAGTAGTAAGATGCATCATGATTTTGATGTTATTTCTATGATTTAGCCTCTCTCTCTTCCATGTGTTGGGTGGTTTAGTTTTGTTTTTGATTTTGCTTTTGGATCTATGTTTGTTGGTTACTCAAAGGAATCTACCCAAAATTTTCCTCGTTTATTTTGTCTGATCATCGATTTGGATCGGCAAATAGGTTAGATCTACTAGGGGTAGCTGACTGAGATCTCTGCACTCTCTGTTGATCACTTCAATAGTTTAAACCGTTGATCTCTCTCTTGCTCGAACCAATTCAGTTCACTGATGATGTTTTAACCGTTCCTGTCTTAATCCTTTTTTGTTATTTATTTAAAAATGATTGCAGTGACTATCTGTTCAAGCTTTTGCTTATCGGTGATTCTGGTGTCGGAAAATCGTGCTTGCTTCTAAGATTTGCTGTAAGTAACTCTCGTTTCTTTTCTCAGCTGAAGAATTATTCATCATCTTTAGTAATTGCCTTTTTAACATTGAATACAAATAAATCTATCTATAATAGGTTCTTGAAAATCACATCTTGTTTGTCAAAAATATCAGCTTAGTTCTCTGTTTACACTATATGGTATGGTTGTTACTCTCTTGTGTGTTATAATTTGGTATCTTGAATTTCTGTGTGTGCAGGATGATTCTTACCTTGATAGCTATATCAGTACCATTGGTGTTGACTTTGTAAGCATCCTCTTGCAATCATCACCTGTTTGTTAATATATGCAGAACACGGAAAAACAAAAAGAAAAGTATTAATCTTTTTACAAATTGTGTATTGTAGAAAATCCGCACAGTGGAACAGGACGGAAAGACAATCAAACTCCAGATCGTAAGTGTGTTCTTTAGCTCCATTAGCCAACATATATATATATATATATATATATATTAATATATATATATTCAGTTTAAATTTTTGGAATGAGCATATATTAACTCTTGTTTTGGTAATCGTTGTGTGTAGTGGGACACAGCAGGTCAAGAACGTTTCAGGACAATCACCAGCAGCTACTACAGAGGAGCTCATGGCATCATTGTATGCACTCCACTCTCACAAGACCAATCATCTTTTTCTTAATTCACATCCATTCGCTCACAGTTGACTTTTCCTTGGCAGGTCACCTATGATGTCACTGACCAAGAGAGCTTCAACAACGTCAAGCAATGGCTCAATGAAATCGACCGTTACGCTAGTGAGAATGTGAACAAGCTACTGGTTGGAAACAAAAACGATCTCACATCACAGAAGGTTGTATCCACTGAGACAGCTCAGGTAAATATACAAACCAACTGGTCTCTTTTTACTGTGAACCTTGTCGAAACACACAATAACATTGTCATCTTCTCCTCCTACAGGCTTTTGCAGATGAACTGGGGATCCCTTTCTTGGAAACAAGTGCTAAAAATGCTACCAATGTTGAAGAAGCTTTCATGGCCATGACTGCTGCCATTAAGACCAGGTCTGTATTAAGTTCTACTTGTGTTCCTTAAACTCTTTTACTTCCGTACTTAACCGTCGTTGTTCTTGTCTGCAGAATGGCTAGCCAACCATCTGGAGGAGCCAAACCACCGACGGTCCAGATTCGCGGACAGCCAGTGAACCAGCAATCAGGCTGTTGCTCATCTTGATTCCATTTGTCTCAAAAGGTCTCTTTGGATCTTTATAATCATTTGTTTGCATCGCATGTAAGACTCCAATTGCCAACTCGTTCAATTGAATCCTTCATTTTCCTTCATTTTATAGCTTTGCTATTCTTTTCTCATGTATTTCAAAGTTTGAAACTCTCATATATTCTATAGTAATTCTAATTCTTCCATTCCTATATATAATTCGAAATATATTTAATTGTATTGAATACTATGGTAGTTATAACACCAATCAACGATTTTGTTAAAAGAAGCTAAACATTTGCGTGACAGAGAGTTTATAATTTGTTTTTTCCATCATAACTTAAAAGCACTCAAACTTGTTCTGTAGAAAAAGTGTAACAAAAATGATAGAATTAAGAACAAAGATTAAACTAAGAGAGTAGAGAGATAAGATAGATAGATGCTGAAGAACCAAGAGGGGTCTGTCTTTACTTGCCCAACGATGGGAACTGAGCACTGTCTCCGATCGCCGGAGCAGGAGCTCCTCCGTTCACTTTTTCATCTCTCTGACCACGACCACCGTTGCGGCCTCCTCCATCTCTCTGTCCACGACCTCCTCTTCCACGGTATCCACCTCTTGGGTTGTATCTCTCTCCATCAGCAGGTTTCAAAAACTCGTTAATGCTCAACGACTACAAAAACCAGACACAAAACAAAGCATAGAACTCAGTACGAAGATGTTTAAAACCAAAAGACTTGCGTATTAGAACGTGAGAAGGGAGAGAAACAAGAACCTTCTTAGCCTTCTCTTCTTTCTCAGCAGCATCTTTGCGTTTGTCCTTGTCGGATCCCTGAAACAATAAAAAAGACAAGGATCAAATCTTTGCTCTATTATTGTCAAGGCAACCGATAAAAAGATAGAATAATTCAGATTCTGACCAGCTTGATGAAGATTTCCTCATTGTTGGTCTTCTTGCTGGAGAGCTGTTGCATAGACTCAAACACTTTGGTGTCAACTTTCCTTTCCTCAACCTTTGTGGCTTGCAGAGCTTTCTTCTTCTCCTCCAGAATTTTCTCATACTCTTCCAACGTCATTTCCTAATATTAAACCCAATATCCATTTTACCGTTAGCACATACATATAACATGTTAAAGCACATGTTTATACCTTGTCTTCAGGTTCTTTCTCCTTTCCCTCATCAGCAGGAGCGTCTTTCTTTGCATCGGTGGTGTTGTCCTCACCGCCTTCCTTCTCAGCAACAGGGCTCTTCTCAACCTCTGTTGTGGGTTCCTCCGTTGGTCTAATATTTAGACAAACATAAGAGTTTCTTATAATACATCGTACATAGAAACTGAAGAGCAGGAGGATGCTTACGGTGGAATATCATCTTCAGGGGTACCCCAGTTTCCACGACCACCACCCTCACGTTTCAGGTCATTACTAGCAAACATCAAGTTACAAGACACAAAAAAAAATCACAAACCGTACAGGTCAAACATAGCAGTAACGAAAGTAGAAAGACCTAAAAAGAGAGCTTACCCACGACCTGTCCCACTACGGCGCTCGAAGACCCTCCCATCACCAGCTCTACCATTGGCAAGTCCACCACGTTGACCTCCCCGACCACCACTTTCGCGGTATCTACGAAACCCACTAGTCCTTTCTCCATCCTTTGGATCATGAAGTCTGTCTCCTCCAGGGTTAAATGAACCACGAGGAGGTCCACGACCCGCACCACCACCACCACCACCACGAACTCCTGAAGGAGCATTCCTTGACTCCCTCTCTACATTCATTAAAGATAAAATCACTTCTTATGTATATTATAGCTTAAACAAACACTACTCAACATGTCTGAACACTAAATCTTTTCAACATCATCATTAAACAACAGCTGATCGAAGCTAAGACAGAAAAACAAAAACTCCCAAATGACCAAAGCATACATCTCTCAACAGGATTCACTTACATGACTCAATCAAACACTAACCCCACACGTCTGAACACTAAAGTCTGTTCACTATCTACACAAGTCAAAAAGAACATTTACCAGCTTGAGAAGTAGGAGCCTGCTTGGTCTGAAGCTTAGCGCCCTTAGCAGGCTGCGCAGGAGCTTCTTTCTCGACCTTCTTCGGCAAAGACACAACAATCTGGCTTGGATCCTCGGCGTCACCTCCCAAGAGATCAAACGGGTTCAAAGTCGACATTTTCGGATTCTGGTGAGAAACTGTTTTGGCTTGATGGGTTTTTCGAGAGGGAAAAAACCTTATTGAGTACACGAATCCATGGAATAAATCTGAATCAAAAGGTCGAAGAGATGATTTCGGACAAGAGTTGTGTTTGTTTTGTATGACTCAGAAGTCGAAGGAGAGTGAATGAGGGGAGCTTTGAAAAAAGTATGCGGCAGAGAAGGTGTAAAGATGCTTTAAACCTAATCCGTAAAACCCTCTGGGGATTATACTCTGCGGATTGTTGTATCTTAAGCTTATCTATTCCTCTTATTTCGTACGCACGATTGGGTTTTAATCCTGCGAAGCGATCCTATAGATTAATTCTCACGGGCTCCAACTGGTTAAAGCCCATTAGCTGTTACAATACGCTTTTAATCCACGGAAAGACTTTGTGGGCTTTAATTTCAACCTTTTAGACTAGCCTAGTCGGAGACGTTGATCAAGTATTTCAAATTTGAGAATTTTAGGTTCTTATGTTCCATTCTAATATTTTACCAGTACGGATCGGATTCAGAAAGTATCACTTCAGGTTCGGTTCGACTTTGTATTGTATCCTACAACCGATAAAATAACCATAAATCATTTTGATTCAAGTTATATCGGTTCGGTTCAGATATATTTGAAGTAAAAAACAAAATTTAAAGCAACACTTAAGGAAAAAACTTAAACTGAATATAAATTAATCCAACACACTTCAAATTGATTACATAACAGTACTTTGGGTACTGAAATGTTTTACACATTCAACAAAACCTGTTCAGATATTTTTATATTTTGGATCGAATAATGAATCGGGTTTTTTGGTTCACGTTGAGTTAGGATCTCAGGTTTTGGATTTTGTGTCCCACCTTAAGCTGGACTATTTTTTTGGCGTTAACCTTCTAAATTAGTCATGCATTATTCAACTTTTTTAGTAAAGGGTTGCCGCTTTATTCATCTTTGTTTGAAATCAGTGTGCTTCACAAATTGATTTTAAATTTCATTATATAACTTTTCTCACTTATAAGGTTTTTAAAAAGATACCATTTTAAATGAAATTTTGTGTGTGAATTAAATCACTATAATTTATTTTGAATTGTTTAAAATCATTTACTTGTAAAAAAATTTGCAGTTATTTCAAACGATTTCATTTACTAAAATTCTCAAAACGGTTTATGCTTGTATGGTGTCTTCAACAAGGCATTTGAAATTTTAATTGAATAGCATCAGATTTTAAAAATCTACTAGATTTGAAGCCGCATTTTCAAAACGCGAAACTATTTTCAATAAATTTACCTTTTCTTAAATTTATTAAATTTTGATTAATATACAGTTGTAGATGTAAAAAATGACGATATGTTAACAATTTTCTTTTTTTGTATAAATGTGTTATATAGTTTACTAATTTTAAGGTGTTTTAGAAGAAATAATATTGTATTTAATTATCAGTTTAAAGAATGAAATTTATATTTATAAAAATAAATGATTAACATATAAGTTTTATATGATTTTCATATATGGTGTTTGTATTTTTAAATGAATAGAAATATGATATAAATTTATAAAAAATAACTAAGATTAATTTCTAATAATATTTATTACTAATTATGAAATTAAAGAACTATTTTATCAAAAAGTAATTGAATTTTTTTTTATAAGATTTTGTTAATTTCTCAATAGATTTTCTTATTATTAAAAATAAATATATATTTTTGTTAGAAGTTTATGAATAAGTTAGATAAAAATTGATTTGACATTGGAAGTGATTGGAATGAGCTGTAGATTTATGTTTTTGGCTGTAAAATTTAATATGTATGTTTATTTGATGTAGATTATTTTTCTGTAATTTTGAAAGCACTATTTTTTTTTCATTTGTAAATAATGCTCTCTACAGCCATATTTTTTTTTTTTAAAGAAAAGCTTGATTGGTTGACAGATTTAGCTTTAAACTAAATTTTGCATGTCCAGAGCATCTACAGCCACAACGAATCATCCTCATTATTATAGTTAATAAATATCTATGTATTCAAATGTTTTTTATAATACAAACCATAAATAATACGTCATAGAGAAATTTATTCTATATAGTTCTTATGTTTTAATAGAATAAATGATGCAATATTTACAAATATAATATTTATCAACAATGATTTTTAAACATAATTTGATTTTTTAACTAAATAGGATTAGATTTAACTTTTGTTAAAATAATCATTGAAAATATCTTATGTTTGATTTTCTAGATGAGAAATTAATCTTGGGAAGATTCTATAAGTCTTCTCTATAAAGTCTTTTACATATTTTTCTTCAATGTACATGTATTTCTTTTTTTTTATTTTTTTAAGAATACCATTAAATTATAATTTTAAATCAACTTAATTAATTATAAATTAAGTTTAGTAAAATAATAATTAATTATTTAGTTTTTGCTAAAATAAAAATTACTTGAATAAATAAAAATATCTTATATTTTAAACACACAAAAATTCTAAAAATTTTAAATATTGAAACAAAGAGAGTGTATGAGCTTTTGACAGCAAATGAGCAAAGTGTTTTGTATTCATTAGAACATATATTTCTGTCTAAACCTAGATAATATTTTAAATTAATTGAATTAAACGCAAATCATAAGTTGGTCAAAAGTAAGGTTGTCAAAATGAATCCAAATTTTGAACTGAAACTATGAGTTTTATTATTCTATGTAAACAACACGAACACATATATTTTAATGATTTGTCTAAACCTGGATAATATTTTTAACTGAATTAAATTAAACGCATATCATAATCTGGTCAAAAGTAAGGTTGTCAAAGGGAATCCAAACGTAGAATTCAAACCCTGAATTTTTTATATTCTATGTAAACAACAGGGTGAATAATTCAACTACGATTCAATTCAATAAAATTTATAGACGCCCCCTACACATTCAATTTGTGTTATGACAGTGTGATGACAGTAATACATACTAGTATTGTTATGTCTCGTCTTGCAATACAAAACTGATACATATAAAACATTTTGTAATATGGTTTTATTCCGGTTGGACCATATTCACATCATATGATCTCATATCTGTGTACGAATTTATTAATGGAAATGGCTCTATATAGTGAAAGAGAGACCAATAAAAAAAAACAAATGAAATCCATGTCAAATAATTTACATTAAGGAACACTTTACTATCTGCCACAACATTTTAATAGCAAAACTTTCTACTACAAAACACACATAAAGCTTCGAAACCAACAAGTAACTGACACGTGTCTCTTACACAACCTCGCATTTCACCTGGAACTCGGACGGTACGTTCTCTGTTTTTCTCCTCCGTTTCAGCTTCCCGTTTTCTGAGGAAGAAGAAGTATAAGACCTCTTTGACGTGATCCTCACCGGATCAGGCTCACCGGAATTAACTCTCAACGGGAAATTCAACAAAGCGCGGGAACCACGCATCCTAAAAGCAGCTCTATCGTAAGCGAACGCCGCGTCCTCCGCCGTCTCAAACGTCCCTAACCAAACCCTCGCTCCGTTTTTCGCCGGATCTCGAATCTCCGCCGCGAATTTCCCCCACGGCCTCTGTCTCACCCCTCTGTAATGCTTCCCCTTCGCCGTCGCTGCCTTCTGTTTCTCCACCGTCGCCGCTGCGAAGCTCTCCGCCGGTTCGGCTTTAACCACCGGAGGATCGCTAGGGCGCTTCGAGGACGTTTCTAAGTCTAAGAAGTCGGTGATACAACTCAAGTCGGACGACGGCGATGACGTGTCATAGGGGTCGTTAAGGAGACCGTAGACTAACATATCTTCGGAATCGTTCTCTTTCAACGGCAAGTCTCCCCAGCTCTCTGTGAAACAAGAACTCGGTATTGACTCAGCGAACCACAACTCGGCCTCTCCTCCTAGCAAGTGACGTCGTATCGACTCCAACAAAGCGTAGTCGGATTCTACCTCGCTCTGTCCGTACATCATTACAGAGAAAATGAGTTTTTTTTTTGTTATGTTTCTTTTTTATAATTGAATTGTCAAATGTCTAATTTTTTTTCTCAGTGGAACAATGGTGAAGAGGTTTATATAGTGGATACTAGAGGGGATAAGGTTCATGAACCTGGAAAATTTAAATTAGTTTTTCATGTTTTTTAAATTTTATTAATATAGTGGGAAATTAAAAAAGGCTGGAAAATATGAAAGTTGTGGATTTTTCATAACCACGAAGGTTCATGAATTAAAACACGTGCGCTTTATCCACAGAACGAAAGCTTAAGGGTCAAGATGACGTCATGAGATTTACGGAAGCGAGATTCTGATTGGTCTTTGTCTCGCAACTTGTCTTTTGTTTTGTCGATTGGTTTTGAATTCATATTCCGGTTTTATTAAGCAACTTGTCTCGTGTTTGGTTTATTAATAAAACCAAGGTCTTCATCCGTTATTATTTGCTATTTTTCTTGCAGCGGGTATGTTTTCCCTCATTTGATTTTTCAAATGTAACGATTTTATTTGGGTTTAGAAAAACGATTAATATATTGGAGATATAAACAACAAGCTTTTAATTTTCTTTTTAAATTTACACATAAATATAACTTTCAAAATAAGAGTTTATTAGTTAAAAGAAATATTATATGCTATGAGACAGAATCTATAATATAATAGGAGAGTTGAGTCTTTCCTGAAGTGACACCTCAGCGTCTTAGTGGATCCCACTTTTAAAAAGTTTGAAAAAATTGTTAAGCATGTGGTTCGAACCTAGGTTATTGAACTATAAACACCAACATTTATACCACTAAACTAAAGAATACTTTGTACAATGATGGCCGCAACTAATATATATTTATGAAAGTTGGAAACCTTTGCTTTTTCGGTCTTCTATGTGGGCCATGCCTACAAGTGTATTATGAGTTTCATTTTTAAATAAAGTCCATCACGTTAATCTTCTATTTATCACATTTATTTAGTATAATTGTTTTTAATTGATTTCATCATTCTTTGTTAAATAATATTATTTGCCGATTTCGTGATTCATGGGTTTTTTTCCGGCCTGGCATGCTAATCATTACATGCCATCTTTAAAAGTCGGTTCCATTGTGAAAGTCGATCGTTTTGAGGTTGCTAGGTGCTCAAGCATGTACAAGATAATTGATCATCTTTTCCTCATTCGTTTCATCTCACCAACTATTATTGATGATGTCAACACAGATGCTCCTGAGATCAATCTCCAATCATTATTAGACTGTTGACAATTTCTAAGTGATTGCGAACACAAACCTACAACTCCCTTATATATTATCATATTGCATCTGGATTTATAATATGTTTCGTTATCATAACTAATATTTAAACTCGCAGATGTGGTTGGGAAAATCCGTTATGTCCAAGGCTCTGACCTTAGCAAAGAAACAACTTGAGTCGTTATCTGTCTCCTCATTGATCCGTAAGAAACAATCAACAAACAATTATCTTTATATTATTATTAATATTGTGCTAACATCAATAATCAAAAATATTTCCTACCCAAATTATGTGGTCGTCTACTTATCTCTCTTACTTATCAAACTAATTTTACACAAACTTTTATTTTACAGCTTAAAGAAACCATAACAACCCAAACAATCAAAACACCAAAAACTATAATTCCAAAAAAGACGAATCATTAATAATCACCTCTCTTTTTTGTCTAATCTTAAAAATAAACTTCAAAATAAATATATCAAACCAATCACCTCAACTAATACTCAACGACACATAAATCGAGTCAGCTAAACAAATACAAACTTCACGGCCAGCTATGTAACAATTTACAAACTTACTTTCGCAACGAAGAAGACGAAGACGACAACCAAGATCAGTGAAATTACCTGAACAAAAAAGCAGAGTAAGTTATGAACTCTGATAAATACATCTAATAATGATTTTTGTTTACATATTACCCATCAAATAAAAGATAAACAAACACAACCACAACAGGAGATACAAGAGATAATCCCGACAGACACAAAGGCGGCAACAACATCTCCACCTGCTCACTCCTCTTGTCTTATAAAAATAGCTTACATGCCCAATTTCAACATGTCAATGCTATTGTTTTTTTATAAGAAATACATAAATTCGTTTAAAATTCATTAAAGCCTAAATACTCATAACTATCAATCATTTTATAGTTATTTCTACAAGTCTTCATGTATTTGTTTTAAATGTCCGGTAAGAGCAACAAGTTTAAAAATAAAATAAAAACATATAACAAATATAATAAAGATAATAAAAATTATTACTTAATACACACAACTTACACAACTAAACTGGAGAAAAAATATCCAGAAACAAAAGGTACTTTCAACAACTTTAATATAATTTATGTACTCTCAACAGTACAATAAACAAATTAAAAAGACAAACAAACAATAAGTCTCACTGACACAGCAAACAACAACACGAACTATATAAATCACATTATTAACATAGTTTAGTACTTCATAAGTGGAGAACAATGCATACACAGTTCATCATCACAACTCTAATCCTATAACAATAAAAAAACCTTGAAAAATAACTCAAAACGCAAAATTCACAACTACAATAACCCTAGCAAATATTAAGATGAAACAAGAATTTTGTCCACAACTCCGCGCTTGCGCGGGGGCAATGCCCCTAGTATAAAAAATACAGAACTAGCTATGAGATGCGTTTATATATCTCTTTAATGTTCACAGTGTTACCTGTCTTTTGGTATACCGTATGTTTATATGTTTTGTTTTGTTAAATTTTGTGTTTCAGAAAAAAAATGTTTCAAAAAACAGAACTAGCGTCTTCTTTTTTGTGCACCTAGCGATAAGATATTAAAATTACAAATGCGTACTGAATAAGATATATTTAATTACATGAAATCTAGCTTAGATTTTGGTTTGGTGGTAAAACAAAATTTTAGCAAGGTGGGTCATAGGCTCATAGCTATTTGAATGGGGCACTATTAAAATGTCTGCACAAATCGGGATACATTTCTCCTGGTCACAAACTAATCATCTCACTTTTTCTTTCCCTTTTACCTTTCCTTTATACTACTAATTTTCTAAATTTCTAACTCCATCTTCATTTTCCAACTTCTTATAAAATAATAATTCATGTTTATTGAAAGTTCATTACGAAATAAACCTTTGTGCTACCCTAATCCTAAATTCTTAATGAAAAGGCATTCAGGAGAAATCCATTTGAGAATTCATATAGTTCAAACTGATCTTTGTGGTTTTTTCCCCTTTGGTTCAAATAGCTTTTTATATTTCTTTCCACAAATAATTTGGAAGTTTGTATATAATCTATCCTTTTATTTTATTTTTGTCTTTTTCCTTGTACTGTACTTAGAGTTCAATCAATAAACCATACAATGCTACAAGCAAATGAATGGTGGGTCTCTCACGTGTGTCCACTTGCAAAAGAGACCTCTTTCACGGAAGCACAGTTAGACAACAGTCACTTGAGCTCTCTTAAAATATTGTATTATTTTCGATCCCTAATTGATTCCAGTCGGAGCCGGCCCTGACCCAAATTAGATTAAAGCATGAGCTTCCAGCTATCATAAATAAGTAAATTATCAGTCACATATTTGCCAAAATATGTGTTAGTCACTTAGTCTAGTGGTTAATATGGCTGTCATCAAATATCCCAAGGCCAGGTTCAAAGCTTCCCTCCTATATTTTGGCCATATTTTTGTTTGGCTTGTAGGTTTTAAATTTGTAGGACCGGCTCTGATCCCAGTATTAGTTTTGTGTAAACGCAAGCCTTCGGCCATTTTGAATAATACGAACAAATTTATAGCTAATATGGTGGAGACTATTTACAACGAATAACCAGAAGTTTATGATACAGGTTTTATGTGCAGAGAAACTAGCTTTGACGTTTGCATTACGTGGTCTTTAACTAACGATAAAATAAATAAATAAACGTTTTACTGTCTAGAAATCAAGCAATTTATAGTCTAAACCAGTCATATATTCGGGATGTGAAAACAATTATGTATGATGTCATGTTTTATTCACCGCATGATGTCATGTTTGATTCAACAACAGTTAATTAATATTTGTGTTTAAGGTTTTCTAACGGGGGGGATGATTAAGTATTTAAAGCATGGATCCAATCAGGTTAACTTCCATTTTATATTAAATTAGTTTGATTAATTCAATATCAAAAGAATATAATATATCAGTGAGTAGTTGAACGTCCGTTTTCATGTTTGAACTCCGCAGCTGAATCCTCAAATTATCACTTGGACGGTTTCAGATACATCCACTTGGTTCTTTTTATACCTTACTAAACTGAATATTTTTTTTCATTTTAATTTCATGGTTTCATCTAACGAAATACACAAAACTTGTTTTATGGTTGGGAAATGTTTTAAAATGTCATGGCTTTACCCATAATAATATAATTATACACTAATATCTGGTGTAAATTATCTGCTACAGTTTATAAAAAATTATAATAAGATTTATTATTGGAGAAAGATACATAAATAAGTTTTTATGTCCATGATGTTATTTTTTTTATAAAAATTATGCTTAAGATTAAAAATTTCATGGATAATTGGTTGAGAGTTGACTATAAACTAGATCTTGATCTGCGCAACCGTGCGGGGTGTTATTTTTAGTTTTACATGCATATATATTTATTTTAGATCATTAGTGGTATACATTTTTAATTTTAATCATATATTTAAATGTTTATATAACTATTTCAAATACAATAGGTTACATGTTGTAAATAATCAATTGTTTAAAACAGTCACATGTATTTGTTGCTTCTCATTATATATTTATCTTATTATATTTGTATTGTATTTAGTATTAAACAAATTAATATATACACAAAAAAAACATATTTGAAAATTATTTTGTATTTAATTTATGTTAAATTTTTAATCGCCCTTCAAAACTGTATTTCCTTTATTAATATTTTTATGTTTATTCATTTTATATAATATATTAGTATATACAAAAGTCTAAGATATGTTAATTTCTATACTTGTATTGTAATTTGCTAATGTTAAGCTTTAGATCATCATATTGTATTTTTTAACATAAATATTTTATATTTATGAAAATAAAATTTATAAATCTATTATTTTAATATAATTTTATCATATGTAGTTCAATATAATAATTTATTTTAACTGATTGATTATGATTATAAAATAGATAAAATTAGGATAGACTTTTTATTTTAATTTTATAAACAATAATTATATATATACATATATATATTAATTGTTCATTTCTAATTACGAAATTAGTTAAAATATTCACATAAACGTGTTAAAAATTATCATAATGTACTTTTAAACATAAATATTTTATATTTATGAAAATAAAATTTATAAATCTATCATTCTAAAATATAATTTTATCATATGTAGTTCAATATAATAATTTTATTTTAACATGATTGATTATGATTATAAAATAGATAAAAGTAGGATATAATTTTTATTTTAATTTTATAAACAATAATTTTATATATATTAATAGTTCATTTCTAATTACGAAATTAGGAAAAATATTCACATAAACGTATTGAAATTATGATATTGTTAAAATGCTAACATAATAATTTATTTTAAATATGATTTATTGTGAGCATATAACAGATAAAAATATGATAGAATATTATTATTCATTGTATAAATGATAACTCTGAATATATTAATGTATAATAATATTTCAATCTAATCACGAATTAGTGAAAATATTTACATTATAATTTTAAAAATTAAATCTTGTTGAAATCTTTTACAACATTTTCCGAAAATTTTAAATATATATATATATATTTTTTTTTTAAAATGAAAAAAATATCAGAAAATATTATGTTTAAAGTAGTTCAAAGATTTTAATATTATTAGTTTATTAAAATACATTAATACAAAATTTATGGATGATCCAACTTAAAAATCACACATGGAATGAGATTATGACTTCTATTTTAATAGAATAGATTATTTTCTATAGAAATTGAGTTAATACATATTATTGTACTGATAATTATGCTGTGTTTATAAAATATTATTAAAAAATTGTAGTATATCTTTACTACAACATTAAATAAAATCATACTAAATAGGTTTATATAACTATTTTATTGCTGACAAAAAATATTTTGTTTTTTTAGATGTATTTCGAAATAAATTAATAAAATATTTTTTAAAATTCTAAACAAAATAAAATTGGAGATAACAAAAATAGTCTCTCCAACCAATAAACCACCTTATATAAACAACTAGGGTTGGCCCGTCCTACGGGCGGAAAGTTACAATAAAAACTATTTCATATAAATATATATATAATATATATATATATTAATTTAGGAAGTATTTAAAAATATTATAGATTGAAAACGATATTATAAATCCATTAATAATGACAGAAGTCTTCATTATTATTTATTTTCTAGAAAATATAAAATTAGCAAAAAAATTCAGAAAATGTAATGACCTATATACTCTGATTATTATTTTACT
>NW_026015315.1:222500-245000 GCF_020379485.1 Brassica napus | reverse complement strand
TCGTGTACTATGGTCTAAAGACCATGTTATATGGCTCGGCCATTACTCGGCCATAAAGGGCTATTACCCGGCCAAAGAAAGGCCATGATACAAACGGCCAAACCAAATAGGCTATCACCTATGAACAGCTTGGCCACGACTTGGCCATGACTTGGCCGTGACTTGTCTGCATAGTGCAGCCTTGGCCGCACACAGTCCATGACTCGGCCAAAGAGGCCGAAGAGACCATAAGAGACAACGGCCTGGCCGCAAAGTCCATGACCGACCAAAGAGGCCATCACTTATAAGTGATCGGCCATGTAAGGCCATTACCTATAAAAGGTTCGGCCATTACCTATATGCTTGGGGACATTATGAATATACATGTACAGAATGATAATATGTATCAGGCCATATAAGTGAGCATAGATATTCCCATCTAAAGAATGAATACGGGTCATTAAAACCAGACAAACCATCTTAAGAGATTTTGAAATAAACCACCACATACATATGTGTGCCGTCTAAGATGGAACCTCAAAAGAGGATTGGGAATATATGTTGGATAGGAGTATTACTTTCTCCCACGAATTCAAAGAAAGCTTGAGCCAAAACATGGGTGATTAAATTAGTGGCCAGGTACGGATTGCATGACCAAAAGCATCCGACTATCCAAACATTAAAGGAGAAAGATTATAAGCTGGATAAAGAAAGAGTAAAGGAATGATAAGAATGGTTTTAACCATCATTGTCTTGGCAAGATCCTCGGACTATACATTATGATATAAGACGTCCAAAGAAAGATAATATAAAGATAGCCAGTTGAGAAGCTAATCGAGATGCCAGACACTGACCCGAAAAGAATGATTAAGTAATAACCAGCTTAGCACCAAATGAAACGTCCTAGAAGAGACATAATCAAGTTTCTATAGAGTCTATACAAGATAGACCAAGTGTTCCATAAAGATAAAAGGAACCTCGGATAGAAAGAAAAGAGAAAGGTGCATAGACAGATCCGAGGTCATGATAAAAGAAACCATACCAGACATTGAGAGAAAAGGCTGCGCAGCTACACATCTAAGGTACCAAACTATGTAGTCTTGGGACGCCAAGCTACTAGGTAACAAAGGTCCTGGATAATGAAATCTCAAAGTGATCAGATCATGTCGGGAACATAATGGAACCACATGAAGGTGTCGACACACACACACATGAACATCTATATAAAAGATGCATAAGAGAATAGCACTTGAACATAAAGAGATAAGCGAGGATCAGAGAACCCACGAATGAGTACTCATCATACAATCATAGAATCATGAAAGATTATAAAGAATGGAAAGAAAAACGTGGAGGTTCAAAGTATCTAAAGAGAGATGAGCGTATTGGCCATGTACATATACAGAAACGCCATCTGATAAACCAGTGAAATAAATGGATCTTGTGAGATAAAGAAACCGTGAGAGAAGACACATGATCACGTGGCCTTAAGTGCCCATGTCTTCATAATAACAGCATTAGATCATAGATTGTTACACAAGGTACTCACAGAGATCAAAGGAACAGATTATAAGGAGATAAACTCCTATGTGGTGATTGCTGCTACAGAATTCGAAATTGACAAAGGTCTGGTCATAAAGAAAGAAAATAGATACACTAATGTGGTAAGCAGCATATGGATCACTGGATAAGATAATGTAGAATGAGAGAACAGCTTTGTTCCTAAGCTGATTCATGGACTGAAACAAAAGCAGCTGCATATAGTATGTAAGAGGAATTGATCACACATGATCATTGATCTTGGAGTTGTATAAAGACAATCCAATAAACAGTCCATATACATAAGAGGTTTTATAAGAAATTCCTTGTGCTTATACTAAACCTAAAGGAGGTTAGTAAATATAGAATGAAATCTATGTGGGTGACTGGCTAAAACGTCCAGCACACCAGCTAAGAGCATCCGGCTCTCTGGCCAAAGGCGTCCAGACCTCAGGCTATAAGCGTCCGGCTCTGCCCGTCTAAGAACGTCCGGCCCCTTCTACCAAGGACGTCCGGCTCATATCCTTTGATCACGAGCTAGTAGGAAAGATCAACCATCAGGTTGTGATCCAATAATCAGATCCCTTAAGTAAGGATCCGGCATAGCAGAACAGTCTGCTGCCGTATGATCTATTCCCATAAAACTCTGATGGGATTGATAGGAAATATTTAATCAACCGGATACAAAGTATTGTAGTCCATAAGCTCGTTGAAGTCCATGACCTAATAATGTATACTTAGTGTGTGATATGATCCACAGCAACTAAGGTCATGAGACGCCATCATATGGCATTACCTAAGGCAAAGGAATTAATGTCCACATCCATGAGAGTGTTCGGCCTAAGAGCCACAGCAATGACCATTGATCTTGAACACTCATAAGACAAGTAGAAGACATGTATAGACGTGGTCTATGACCTGGACATGGATCGACTAGATTGAATCATGGTCGAATGATAACTGTCCATAAGTACTTGGTCTGTCCGACTTAAGTAAATGAGTTTGATAAAGTAGACAAACACGTCTAGACCATGGACAGATGCAAACACGTTTTATAAAGACCAACAAGTGATCCCCAAGGACAATGTGGTTCACATTGCTTAGCACACATGCTTTAAACGGGACACTCAATGTCAAAAGACATGAGAGACGACCATAAAAGGTCGAAGTGGTCTTGATTACGGTTCAGTAATGAAACTGACCGATTACTCCCATTCTATACCTACAGGATAGATCACGCATCAAGATGCGTAGTATGTAGAACATACACCGAGGTTCACATCAGGGGGAGTAGTGCGTGTTGTACTCTTTTTCCTTCATCTTGGTTTTGTCCCACTGGGTTTTCCTGATAAGGTTTTAATGAGGCAACATTAAGCGTACTACAAATCCTGTATGGTTATGGCATCCAAGGGGGAGTGTTATGAACATGTGTGGATTGCCATTAACCAAGACAAGAAGAGAAGGCCCATCAGGCCACGTCTGGCCCAAGCCAAGACCACGTCCAAGAGAAGAGAGAGAGAGCCGACTTCAGGAGAGAGAGAGGCGGCCACAAGCTTAGAGAGAAAAGGAAACCCTTTCCTTTTTCCTAGTAGATGTAATCTTTCCTTTTATGTATTTAGTAGATTTCCTATTTCATGTAGGATTAGGATAAGTACTCTTTCCATTTATCTCTATCTTGTAATCCTTATATAAGGAACCCCCATTGATGATTAATAACACAGAACAATTACACACGAAATATTCAGTCTCAAACCCTTCTTTTACAACACAAAAGAGTTAATTCATCCCATCAGTACGCTTGGCCTCGATCATACCAAGGAAAAATGTTAACACTTGGTTGGATGATGGAAAGTCGAGCCAGCATAAGTACTACTTGGACCAATCAGACTGACTTGGACAGTCCAGTCCATCAAAACTCGAGCTTATGTCCAGATCAGTACACGGATCAGTCCACGGGAAGGGCCAGCATGCTGATATGTGTACTGACATGGTGCATCAGTTGTCCAAAATCAGTACACGGATCAGTCCACGGGAAGGGCCAGCATGCTGATATGTGTACTGACATGGTGCATCAGTTGTCCAAAATCAGTACACGGACAGTCCACGGGAAGCGCCAGCATGCTGATATGTATGGTCAGCATGCTGATATGAGTTCAGTACACGGATCAGTCCACGGATCAGTACACGGACAGTCCACGGGAAGGGCCAGCATGCTGATATGTGTGGTCAGCATGCTGATATGAGTTCAGTACACGGATCAGTACACGGACAGTCCACGGGAAGGGCCAGCATGCTGATATGTGTGGTCAGCATGCTGATATGAGTTCAGTACACGGATCAGTACACGGATCAGTACACGGATCAGTCCACGGGAAGGGCCAGCATGCTGATATATGTGGTCAGCATGCTGATATGAGTTCAGTACACGGATCAGTACACGGATCAGTACACGGACAGTCCACGGGAAGGGCCAGCATGCTGATATGTGTGGTCAGCATGCTGATATGAGTTCAGTACACGGATCAGTACACGGATCAGTCCACGGGAAGGGCCAGCATGCTGATATGTGTACTGACATGGTGCATCAGTTGTCCAAAATCAGTACACGGACAGTCCACGGGAAGGGCCAGCATGCTGATATGTGTGGTCAGCATGCTGATATGAGTTCAGTACACGGATCAGTCCACGGATCAGTACACGGACAGTCCACGGGAAGGGCCAGCATGCTGATATGTGTGGTCAGCATGCTGATATGAGTTCAGTACACGGATCAGTACACGGATCAGTACACGGACAGTCCACGGGAAGGGCCAGCATGCTGATATGTGTGGTCAGCATGCTGATATGAGTTCAGTACACGGATCAGTACACGGATCAGTACACGGATCAGTACACGAATCAGTCCACGGGAAGGGCCAGCATGCTGATATGTGTGGTCAGCATGCTGATATGAGTTCAGTACACGGATCAGTACACGGATCAGTACACGGACAGTCCACGGGAAGGGCCAGCATGCTGATATGTGTGGTCAGCATGCTGATATGAGTTCAGTACACGGATCAGTACACGGATCAGTACACGGATCAGTCCACGGGAAGGGCCAGCATGCTGATATGTGTACTGACATGGTGCATCAGTTGTCCAAAATCAGTACACGGACAGTCCACGGGAAGGGCCAGCATGCTGATATGTGTGGTCAGCATGCTGATATGAGTTCAGTACACGGATCAGTCCACGGACAGTCTGTGTGTGCTAACGGACAGGCACGGACGTCCTGCGTGTGCTGACGGACGTCCTGTGTGTACTGAACAGACAGCCCACGTGGGCCAAAATCACCCGAACAGTCCACAGGAAGGGCCAGCATGCTGATATGTGTACTGACGGACGACCACGGATGTCCTGTGTGTGCTGACGGACGTCCTGTGTGTACTGACGGACGTCCTGTGTGTGCTGACGGACGTCCTGTGTGTACTGATGGACACACGGACACACACGGACGTCCTGCGTGTGCTGACGGACGCCCTGTGTGTGCTGACGGACGGCCACGGACGTCCTCTGTGTACTGACGGACGTCCTGTGTGTGCTGACGGACGGCCACGGACGTCCTTTGTGTGCTGACGGACGTCCTGTGTGTACTGACGGACGTCCTGCGTGTGCTGACGGACACACGGACACACACGGACAGCCACAGACGTCCTGCGTGTGCTGACGGACGTCCTGCGTGTGCTGACGGACGTCCTGTGTGTGCTGACGGACGTCCTGTGTGCACTGACGGACACACGGACACACACGGACAGCCACGGACGTCCTGCGTGTGCTGACGGACGTCCTGCGTGTGCTGACGGACGTCCTGCGTGTGCTGACGGACGTCCTGTGTGTGCTGACGGACGTCCTGTGTGCACTGACGGACACACAGACACACAGACACACACGGACAGCCACGGACGTCCTGCGTGTGCTGACGGACGTCCTGTGTGTGCTGACGGACGTCCTGTGTGCACTGACGGACACACGGACACACACGGACAGCCACGGACGTCCTGCGTGTGCTGACGGACGTCCTGTGTGTACTGAACAGACAGCCCACGTGGGCCAAAATCACCCGAACAGTCCACGGAGCGTGCTGATATGTGTACTGATGGACAGCCGGACGTCCTGTGTGTGCTGACGGACGGCCACGGACGTCCTGTGTGTGCTGACGGACACACACGGACGTCCGTGTGTACTGAACAGACAGCCCACGTGGGCCAAAATCACCCACGGACAGCCAAAATCACCCGAGAAGCCAGAAATGCAAAAATTAATATTTTTGAAGAAAGTTTTCTGAAAGGAAACATCAAAAATATGTCAACAAAGAGTTTAGGATGTCAAGTGTTGATCAAAAGTTGCTGTAGACATCCGTTTAGACCACGAAACTCCGACCTTTGTAGCATGCAAAAGACATGGTTAGAAGCAAAAGAAATTTATGAAAATTTACCAGAAAATAGCTTTAACCATCCTTATGAAGCATGCAAAAAATCAGATTCAAATTCGAAGTATTTTTTTTTTTACATTAAAAATACTCCCCGGAACACAACCAATGTCTACTGGTGACAGACTGAAAAAAAGCGTTTTGTATATATAAGGGGTAGGCACTCTCTTGAGCCTCCTACCCCCCAGTACCCGAACGGTTCGGGTACGTAGTGTTGGACTGTTCGGTCCAACACTATCGAGGGCTGGGTTGAGGTCGATGGCCGGATTGTCCCCGGTGAATTTTCCGGGAACTTTTCCGGCGAATTTTCCGGTGGACCGTTTTGCCCCTAACTTCAAATTTTCGCGCTTGCATGGTCTTGGCCTGGTTTCATCCGTCTTCCAGTTGCTTTTTTTATTACATCTCAAGAGTGGTTGGAAAGATTGATGTTAGCGGGGCAATGAACATTCGGCGTATGAGTGGTGATTGGATAGCTAGTGTTTGTAGGCTCTGTGCTCGCGCACCCAACTGTCACGCCCCCAATCCTGAATAGGATTGTTGGGACGGCCATGGTTCGAGGAAACATACAAGCCAGTCTTGAGACATCAAGGCAAGCGTTCCATGGTCGAGAAAGAAGGTTAAGGATATAAGGAAACTTAGACTTAACCTTATACGAGCTAAGTGTCAGCTAGGACGAGTAAGACGGTAGCTAGGACGAAGTGGACGAGTAGCTCGGCCAGCTCAAGGAAGCTAGGTTCAGTTCACTCCAGCTCAGTCCCTACTAAGTCAGCTCCACTAGCTGGACTACTAGCTCACTCAGCTGAGGCAGCTGAGTGTCAGCTCATCTCAGCTAGACGGACTGTCCGGGCTTTAGGCCGATGGTCCGGGTCTGGGTCAGTGGCGGGCTGGGAGGTCCGGCCATGAGGCCATGGGCTGTTGGGTCCTTGGGCAAGGCTGTGGGCTGTGTCCAGGAGGCCTGGGGCGTGGGTTGGGCTTGTGGCCGACCCCAAACCCAATCAGAAAGGGCGAAGGGATGCAAGTGGCCGAAAGGGGGCAACTCTTGGCCGATGGTGCCCATTCGCTAGCAAGTCGTGCCTGTTCGTGGGGCAAGACTTACCCCCTCGTTTTCTATAAATATGGGGGCTCTCTGGTCGATTTCATTATCCAATTCCAGAGTAAAATACTCAGAGAAAAACGTAGAGAGAAAGAAAGAGAGAAAGAGAGAGTTCCGGCCAAGAGAAAGGCCGATTGTGGTGGTGTTGTGTTCCGGCGACTCTGATCGTTTGAGAACTAACTCCGGTCAAGAATGGGAGATCAAGACAAGGAGAAGAGCATGGAGAACCCAGATGTGGTTCACAAGGTATGTGATGGGCCGTGGCTCCATCAGACCGAACGGACGGTCCATGCGACCGCACCGCGGCTCTGGTCGGTTCCTAAGTCCCATCCGGCTCTCCTTATCTATTTCAATTCGTTTCTCTTCTCTTCTCTCTGGTTAAACACGAAAGGTTGTGTTGGTTGAGTCCAAGGGACACGTCCCTAGGCTTTGGCCGAACATAACCAGACCGCTAGTGTAACACCCCCGAACCGTCCTAGACATATGGTCGATCAACCGGCCAACAATCAAACAAGAACATGACCGATCGACCGTCCATCACCCAGGGTTAGAGATGAATGAGCCAACCGGCCAGCCAACAATCAAACAAGAACATGACTGACCGTCCAACCCAACACCATGGTCCGGAAGCGCTACGTGACGGGTTAGGGATGATCCGGTCAGAGTCACAAACTTTTACTCCACGACCTAGACCAGTTCATCCACTAACTCGTCCCGCTGCGTCAAGGCATAAGGCTTTGCAACCCGTACCTAGAGTTAGCGTTTCCCGTTAGATCAAGGCCTAAGGCTTTTCAACCCGTACCTCGACCTAACGTTGTGTTAGACCGGACTAGTCAAATATCAGAGTACTCATGAAGCGCATATAAAACAATTACTTTATTGATTCGAGAAATATCCATACATTGATATAATTCGAGACCGGTCCCGGCCTAATGCCAAATCGAGTCAACTAAACACAAATCCACAATACCGTTTACAAAAGGCATGAAAATCTACACCGGCGGTCCTAACGTCCAGCACCAAGCTATCCGATCATCCTTACCTAAAGCGACCTGCAAAAAGGACAACGGAGTTGGATGAGTAACCTAATGTTACTCAGTGAGCTGGCGGCCTCTACCCGCAACCTAGACTCTACCCAGACAACCCAAAATAACAATCAATCTAGCCCTAGCATGCAATAAAAGCTAAGGCTAAGCAAACCGTTACTAAGTTAGACTTGGCCTCCTGCCATGATCTAGCTTCAAGTAACGGGAACCTGCATTAAAACAAGTCAACAAGCAATCCCTAGTTAACCATATATACGCTTGAGTTCAGTACTCATGTAGTGTTAGACACTTAGACTATACAAATACCATTGGCCGATCGACCAACAATCAAACAAGAACATGATCAGCCAACCAATGATACCGCATAGCTTTAATATCCACCACCCTTCACAAGCAATCACTCAAACACATATAGGCCAACGTCAGGCCTACACTAACAAAATACACATCAAGCCTAATCCGGTACCTAAGCCAGACTTAGGACTTAATGTCAGAACCTGCAAGCAAATCAATCAACCACAAACACAATCACACTAATAAGACTATGAGTAACTACGACTCGATCTAACTTGTAACACCGTATATCGGTGCTACCCTAACTCGAGGGTTCCATAACCCTCTACGACACTCTAACACAACACTCTAACCTGGGCCCTGGTGACTTCGTGTTCCTCCTCTCTATCGGCAATATCCTATCTCCCTACCACAAAGGCCAGAAGAAGGAACTTTCAACCGACCGCGGCCCACAGTCATTCGGGTCACCGCGCGACAGCCCACAGTCCTTCGGGTCACTGCCACATTACACCGTCGTGTAATACTCAGCCATAGTACATGACACCGTTCGTCTGAGTCTTCCCGATCCAGCGAATAAGGGGTTTCCTTGAACCCGCTGGGTACGAGGCCGAGGAAACACTAATCACCCCTACACAAGCCTAGTATGGGCGGGTCACGCACATACTGTCGGCACACTCACACAACACAAACTCAATCTAGAACCTAACCTAAAGATAAAGTTCCAGATCCTAACTAGACACGACTCCACAACACAAACCAATAGTACCAGTAGTCCGGCCTATATGGCCTAAGACAATTAGTACTAACTACTAAACAATAATATGAATACTAAACAACACAATCAAACCGTTACCCAGATAGTCCAGCCTCCCACTGAGAAACTATCTTTAAAGATAACGGGAACCTGCACTCAATAATATCAACACGCAATAATAGAAAACATGATGCATCCTAGCCCTAGTCCTAGTCAGGTTATTAACTCAGTCTTAATTCCATTCATCTCAGCTTAGCCCTTGCTAAACTGAGTCCGGTTCCATAAATAAAATAACCCTAAGGACTCTACCATTCAATAACGTGATCATTCTAATCTATATGCAGACTCGATCTACCCTAAATTCCAAGTGGAATTCAAACAAACCAACTCACAGTGTTCTAGGCGAGAAGCAGCTGGTTGATCGGAGAAGACTTGGCCAAAACCCAATGGACGCCTTGACTGGACTGGAATGGACTGATCTTGTCTTGGACACAACCTTGGCTTCACCATGAAGAAGTTGACAGGCCTCGACAGGCTGATCTGGACTCGGACAGAACCTCCTCTAGCTTCTGGACAGTTCTTCGGACTTCCCGCGGAGTATCGAGCAGAACTTCGACTGATCTGAACCCGTGGTTCTGAACTAACTCTGGGCAGCACCTCCACTAGACCATCATAGAATATGACTGGCTTGGACGAATTGAATTGGACAGAGCTTCCGCGTCACAATCGTAGAGAATCGCCGATTGGACGGAACTGGCCTTCTCGGTGGAGTATCGGTCTTCAGAATCGACCATACTCTAGAATCGATCACTTCCTTTCTCTCTCTCTCTCTCTCTATGGCCACGTTGACTTGACTCCCATCTGATCTGATCTTCACTTGATTGACCTTCAGTTGGACAGAACCTTCCCAAGGCGATGACTCGAAATCAATAGAGAACTGATCTCGAAAACTCTCTAAAACTCTCGAAATAGCTCGGAATCACTTGCTTTCTTTTTCTACTTTTCTCTCAAGGTTTTAACTTGCTTTTGAAAGGTCTGGATGTGAAGAAATGAGCTGGGGTCGTGGGGTATTTATAGGAGACACCAGCCAATCAGCTTCAGGTTGGTGGCAGCCCGTGTGTCGCTCCGCATGGCTCCGGACGCATGCACAGCGACACCTCGTGCTCCACATGGCTGGCTGCATGTCCAGGATACATGCAGGACGCCACCACTCCTCCCAGATGTCAGGCTGCATGACTGGAGCTCATGCAAGGCGCCACACATCCTCACACATGTCGATCAGCATGCTTCGGTTGCATGCGCGGAGACACCTCGTGCTTGGCCGTTCCACCTCGTGCTTCTATGTGTCAAGCTGCATGTGCAGCTTCCATGCACGGTGACACCTCGAGCTTCTCTTGACACTCAGCTGGTTAGACAGTTGCCACCACGTTCATATCCCTTAGATCAAGCCACCTCGAGCTTCTCGGTTCCTTTGCGCGATTTCGACCCTTCTTGTGAATTTCTGACCCGCGATCAATCCCAAATATTTTTCTGCTCCCATTCTGATTCTCTGAATATTTTTAATAAACTACAGATGATGTCTGATATCCTTTAAAAATATTTCCCGAGCCTCCGGCTTCCTCAAAGAATTTCGTAATACCGAAATTAGGGTTTTCGCCCAACTTCGGGTTTTCCTGTCGTGCTTCAATCCCATCGTGCTTGCTTCCCGTCGTGCTTGCTTCCCGTCCTGCTTCCGACTTATAATGTCTTCAGAATAATATTTTACTGATACGAAGATATTCCGAGAAAACTTCGCGATGAAGAAACGTCAATCTTCCAAAACGTCGAGCTTCTAAACCGTCGTGCTTCAAAAATGTAATTCTTCCAAAACTGCCGTATGATCAATCTAAGACATTTCTAACAATGGTAGAGCAGCTTATCTCAACTCATGCTTCACTCACGATCCATTCTTCGACCTTCTCGTACTTCAAATTTCCCGATCGATCTGTATTGCCCGCGACTCAACCACAAAGATACTCGACCATTCTCTCTCTCTTTTCTTTTTTTTTTTAACGGGTTTCTACAGCTAGCCTTGACACGGGTCGGTTAGACGGATGATCCGATCGCACCAAGACTGGGCGGTTAGGACGAACGGTTGGGAATGACCCAAAGGGCACGAGTTGTCAAGAGTCATGAGTGTTTAAAGGTTGTGAGTTGCCAAAGGGTGTCAGGGACCAAAAGGTACGAGTTACCAAAGGTTGCGAACATCAAAAGGTACGAGAACCAGGAGGCACGATTGGCCAAAGGGTGCATGTTCCAAACGGTGTCTTTCGGGACAGGCTAGGACCGATCCTTATGGATCAGCCTATGGCTTGTCTAGTTAAGACAAGGTCACGGTTTGTCTAAGCCAAGGTAGAGTCGCAAGGTCTGACCGGTTGCTAAGCCTTCCGGATTAGGCTTGAGGCTTACTAGGCCGATTGGATCCAGGCCTAAGGCCGGATCAGGTAAGGGAGTCCGTTGGGCCATTGAGCCGGACTCCATTGGCCGGTCGCACCTAGATTCTATCCGGATAGACGGATTGGTCTTTGGGGACGATCCGGATCTGTTCGTGTGTTCTGTTATCTATTCTGGACTATCTATCTGATTCTAAGTCAAGGGGTGGTTGGTTGAATGACTTAGGATACGGTAGGTAGGTTCATACGTTTTATGATTATGTTGACTGAGGTTTATCTAAGTTCTAGGAACCAAGCCAAGCATTGTAGAATCAATCCGTTCTATTCTCGGTTATGATTAATGCTTATCTGGTTGTGGTTTCAGGAACTAAGGATGGTTCTGGTCAAGCCAAGGAGCCGTGAAGGCTCGGTCAGTGAGAGGCTGTGTAACGTGTGGTTAGATGATGCTAGGGATGAACTAGTGATTGTCTATGAGACTGTTAAGAAGTTGTGTATTGAATCTCATGTTTCTAAGTAATACAAAGTTTATACATTGTTATTCCGCTGTGCAATCTGTTCCTTTGTTTATGAACCTCATATTCGAATATGACTTAGTAACTAATAGACTTAAAAATGGATCAAACAAGCAGAGAAATTAATAAGTAAGCCTGCGGACTCCATCAGGTCGAGAGGCCAGGGTTCGGGTCTTACAAGTTGGTATCAGAGCATGCTTGATTCTAGGATAGTTGGGTTAGGCAGTCCACACACACACACGCAGCCAGCTGATTAGGTCTCACGGTGAGGTTTGATTGCTTAGTCTAGGGATTGTTTTGTTTTGTTTATGTTAGTGTGTTTCGTACTAACATTGTCTGAATCCTTAGGCTGGAAAAAGCAAATCGGGAAAGTCCCGAAAGAGTAAGAAAACAGCCGGTCAGTCTAGTCAAGTGGCCATGGACGGGACCAATCTATCCGGATTGCAAACCGATCCGGCCGCAGCTGACACTAGAGACGTGTTGCCAACTGATCAGGCTAATCTTACGGGGACGCAACAGGATGGTCAGGAACATCGGGAGAGTGATGAGGAAGTGGAATCCTCGAACGCTAACCGTGATGGTGACCAGCATGAGAGAGTGGCCGATGGAACGGCTAATGTGCCCGCAACACTGTCCAAAGAGGACTTGTTAGAGGCCATGAAGGTAATGGGGACTCAGGTTGCGGCTATGGCGCAACTGTTCACGCCACTAGTGAACTCCTCGGTTGGCCAGGCTACGCCTGTGGCTACGACCACCCCCAACACCAATGGTCCAGTTGTGGAAACGGTTGAGGTGATCGAGATCGATCCACCGGAAAAGTCTGGAAAGAAGGTGGACTATCTGAGTCTGCTTCAACATTTATCCAGGTTGGGTACGAAGCATTTCTCCGGTAGCACCGACCCTATTGTGGCAGACGAGTGGAGGAGTAGGTTGGTCCGAAACTTTCAATCAACTCGCTGTCCAGTGGATTACAGACGCGACATTGCGGTTCACTTCCTGGAAGGGGACGCGCATAACTGGTGGCTTGCAGTGGACAAGCGCACCAATGGGAGTCTGGAAAGTTTTGCGGACTTTGAAGTTGAATTCAACCGCAAATACTTCCCTGCTGAGGCTTGGGATCGTCTGGAAGCTCAGTTTCTAGATTTGGCCCAAGGCCGCAGGACCGTACGGGAGTACGAAGAAGAGTTCAACCGGCTCAGACGGTTTGTTGGAAGAGAGCTGGAGGACGAGGCAGTCCAGGTCCGTAGGTTCATCCGAGGCCTAAGGCCCGAACTGAAGACCCATTGCTCGATCCGCACTTTCAACACCGTCGGAGAACTGGTGGAACGGGTGGCTTTGCTAGAGTCTAACTTGGCTGAAGAAGCTAAGCTTAAGGCTAAGTCACAGTCTGGCCCGTCGGGCAAAACAAATGATAAAAAGAGGAAGTGGGACCAGGTGGACGGAGGTAAGACCTCTGGTGGCCGACCTACATGTCCCAAGTGTGGAAAGAATCATCCCGGTGAGTGCTGGAAGGCCATGGGGGCTTGTGTGCGATGTGGCAGCATGGATCACACGATCCAAAACTGCACTCGACCAAACCGATTCTCCGACCAGTCCAGTGGCAGCGGCTCCGTGACTTGCTTCCTATGTGGCAAGACTGGACACTACAAGTCGGATTGTCCTAAGCTACAAGGAGGACAAGGGAAGGGCCGTGGAGACACAGGCAAGTCGACCCAGAGTAGGCCGACCACAACACCAAGGGTGTATGAGCTGTTCCGGGACGACGGCGCTTCTGGATCGTTTGATTCGATCTCTGGTAATTCCTAAATTTTTCTTTTTACATTCAAGTAGAAAATGCTTGGTATGGAACCTAGAATGTCTAGGGGATTCTGATGAGGGTCTCTGTTAGGAACCCTCATGATTGGTGGTGTGGAAACCCACGTACTTTTCGACACAGGGGCTACACATAGTTTTGTGAGTCCGGGACTGGTCGGAAAGGGTCTGTTCTGTCTGGACGCTGGAGATAATTTTGGGATAGTGAGGGCGGCCGGAGGGCAAGCCATGAACTCACTAGGTCTCATGTCAAATATCCCAGTGTCAATACAGGGAAAGGTATTCCCTGTGGATTTGGTCTGTGTCAACCTAAAGAATCACGAAGTGATCCTAGGTATGGACTGGTTGGGAAAGTATCGGGCCACTCTCGATTGCCATAGAGGTCGTGTGCAATTGGAGACTGGGCTTCGACCGATCCAGTACCAATGTCTGTGTCCGGCTCAAGAGAAAGTAGTGGTTTCAGCAGTTCGAGCGATTCGGATGTTGGAACAGGGTTGTCAGTCCTTTTTGGCTACAATTACAACTACAGAGCCGGGCAGTTCTGTCTGTCTGAAAGACCTTTCAGAGGATTCGTTGGTGTCGAAGTTCCCAGATGTGTTCCAGGTACCTCAGGGTGTCCCCCTGATAGGTCGGATCCATTTACGATTGAACTAGAGCCAGGGACAGCTCCGCTGTCCAAGAGTCCGTACCGGATGGCTCCGGCCGAGATGGCCGAGCTAAAGAAGCAATTGGAAGAATTGCTTGACAAGGGGTTCATACGGCCAAGTAGCTCCCCTTGGGGTGCACCAGTCCTCTTCGTGAGAAAGAAGGATGGTAGCATGCGTCTGTGCATCGACTATCGAGGGTTGAACAGGGTCACTGTGAAGAACAAGTACCCGTTGCCCAGGATAGACGAACTGTTGGATCAACTCAAAGGAGCCAAGTGGTTTTCCAAGATTGATTTGGCTTCAGGGTATCATCAGATCCCTATAGAGCCAAATGATATTAGGAAGACGGCATTTAGGACCAGGTACGGTCATTACGAGTTCGTAGTGATGCCGTTCGGTCTGACCAATGCACCTGCCGCTTTCATGAAAATGATGAACAGCGTGTTCCGAGATTTCTTGGATGAATTCGTGATCATCTTCATTGATGATATCCTAATTTATTCCAAGGATGAGGAATCTCATAGGAAACACTTGAGAGCCGTGCTGGAACGATTACGAGAACACAAACTCTATGCTAAACTCAGTAAATGTAGCTTTTGGCAGAAGAGTATTGGGTTCCTCGGCCATATTGTTTCCGATCAGGGCATCTCGGTGGATCCAGAGAAGATCAGGGCAATCAAGGATTGGCCCCGACCACGCAGTGCTACGGAAGTCAGAAGCTTCTTAGGGCTGGCAGGTTACTATAGAAAGTTTGTGAAAGGATTCGCAAGCTTGGCTCAGCCTATGACGCGGTTGACTGGGAAGGACGTTAAGTTCACATGGGCTGAAGAGTGTGAGGAATGTTTCTCCGCACTTAAGAACATGCTGACTAGCGCACCCGTCCTAGTGCTTCCGGAGGCCGATCAACCATATGTGGTCTATACGGACGCGTCCATCACTGGACTAGGTTGCGTATTGACCCAGCATGGGAAAGTCATTGCCTATGCGTCCAGGCAGTTGAGGAAACATGAGGGAAACTACCCCACCCATGATCTCGAAATGGCTGCGGTAGTATTCGCCTTAAAGATTTGGCGATCATACTTGTATGGCGCCAAAGTTCAGATACTTACGGACCATAAGAGTCTTAAGTATATATTCACCCAGCCTGAGTTAAACTTAAGGCAGAGGAGGTGGATGGAATTCGTAGCTGACTACGATTTGGACATCACCTACTATCCGGGAAAGGCTAATCTGGTAGCAGACGCTTTGAGCCGGAAGAGGGCTGATGTATCGGCCGAACGGGAGGCGGACGACCTGGACGGTATGGTCCGTGCTCTGCGGCTGAATGTGCTGACTACGACAACCGAAGCTTTGGGGTTGGAGGCGGTTAACCAAGCCGACCTGCTTACTCGAATCCGGTTGGCTCAAGGTCAGGACGAGAACCTGAATAAGGTTGCTCAGAATGATAGGACGGAGTACCAGATCGCAAGGGATGGTACCATCCTAGTAAACGGTCGGATCAGTGTTCCTAATGATAGGAGTCTAAAGGAAGAGATTATGAGGGAGGCTCATAAGTCCAGATTCTCGGTTCATCCTGGTGCGACTAAGATGTACCAGAACCTTAAGAAATTCTATCATTGGATCCGTATGAAGGCAGATGTAGCGGAATGGGTGGCCAAGTGTTCCACTTGCCAACTCATCAAAGCAGAACATCAGGTGCCTAGTGGGTTATTACAAAGCTTGCCTATTCCGGAATGGAAATGGGATCACATCACAATGGACTTTGTGACCGGGTTCCCTACCACGAGGAATAAGAAGGATGCGGTTTGGGTTGTGGTAGATCGACTAACCAAATCAGCACACTTCCTGGCTATCAAGAAGTCGGATGGGGTAGATCAGATTGTACGTAAGTACATTGATGAGATCGTCCGACTACATGGTGTGCCGGCAAGCATAGTCTCGGATAGGGATTCAAGGTTCACATCTTACTTCTGGAAGGCTTTCCAAAAGGCCTTAGGAACAAGGGTGAACATGAGTACAGCCTATCACCCACAGACGGATGGACAGTCTGAACGTACGATCCAGACATTGGAAGATATGTTGCGAGCATGTGTTCTAGACTGGGGTGATTCCTGGGAGAAACATCTACCTCTGGTAGAATTTGCTTACAACAATAGTTTCCATAGTAGTATTGGCATGTCGCCATACGAAGCTCTGTATGGGCGTCCATGCAGGACACCCTTATGCTGGACCCAAGTTGGGGAACGCAGCATGATTGGTCCGGAGATTGTCGAAGAGACAACCGAAAAGATCAAGTTCTTGAGGGACAAGATGAGACAGGCACAAGATCGCCAAAAGAACTATGCAGATCGAAGAAGGAAAGATCTCGAGTTTCAAGTAGGTGACTTGGTGTATCTCAAAATGATTACCTTCAAAGGACGAGTCCGAATTTCCGGGAGACGGAAGTTAGACCCGAGATACTTGGGGCCGTTCAAGGTCATTGAAAGAGTTGGGATGGTGGCCTACAAGTTGGACTTACCGGCCAAGATGGACGCATTTCATAATGTGTTCCACGTCTCCCAACTTCGGAAATGTTTGACGGACCAAGACATCGCTCTTCCTGCCATTCCAGACGATCTTGGTAAGAACCTAACCTTGGAAACGAGGCCAGTTCGAATCATAGATAGGATGGAAAAAGCAACAAGGAAGAAGACGGTCCAGATGGTCAAGGTCGTCTGGGACTGTAATGGTCAGGATATAATCACTTGGGAGACCGAAGCTAGAATGAAAGCAGAGTACCCAGAGTGGTTGGACCAGTTTGTTTCCGAGGAAGCATTCGATTCGGATTCGAGGACGAATCCATCCCAAGGGGGGGAGACTTGTCACGCCCCCAATCCTGAATAGGATTGTTGGGACGGCCATGGTTCGAGGAAACGTACAAGCCAGTCTTGAGACATCAAGGCAAGCGTTCCATGGTCGAGAAAGAAGGTTAAGGATATAAGGAAACTTAGACTTAACCTTATACGAGCTAAGTGTCAGCTAGGACGAGTAAGACGGTAGCTAGGACGAAGTGGACGAGTAGCTCGGCCAGCTCAAGGAAGCTAGGTTCAGTTCACTCCAGCTCAGTCCCTACTAAGTCAGCTCCACTAGCTGGACTACTAGCTCACTCAGCTGAGGCAGCTGAGTGTCAGCTCATCTCAGCTAGACGGACTGTCCGGGCTTTAGGCCGATGGTCCGGGTCTGGGTCAGTGGCGGGCTGGGAGGTCCGGCCATGAGGCCATGGGCTGTTGGGTCCTTGGGCAAGGCTGTGGGCTGTGTCCAGGAGGCCTGGGGCGTGGGTTGGGCTTGTGGCCGACCCCAAACCCAATCAGAAAGGGCGAAGGGATGCAAGTGGCCGAAAGGGGGCAACTCTTGGCCGATGGTGCCCATTCGCTAGCAAGTCGTGCCTGTTCGTGGGGCAAGACTTACCCCCTCGTTTTCTATAAATATGGGGGCTCTCTGGTCGATTTCATTATCCAATTCCAGAGTAAAATACTCAGAGAAAAACGTAGAGAGAAAGAAAGAGAGAAAGAGAGAGTTCCGGCCAAGAGAAAGGCCGATTGTGGTGGTGTTGTGTTCCGGCGACTCTGATCGTTTGAGAACTAACTCCGGTCAAGAATGGGAGATCAAGACAAGGAGAAGAGCATGGAGAACCCAGATGTGGTTCACAAGGTATGTGATGGGCCGTGGCTCCATCAGACCGAACGGACGGTCCATGCGACCGCACCGCGGCTCTGGTCGGTTCCTAAGTCCCATCCGGCTCTCCTTATCTATTTCAATTCGTTTCTCTTCTCTTCTCTCTGGTTAAACACGAAAGGTTGTGTTGGTTGAGTCCAAGGGACACGTCCCTAGGCTTTGGCCGAACATAACCAGACCGCTAGCCTTGACACGGGTCGGTTAGACGGATGATCCGATCGCACCAAGACTGGGCGGTTAGGACGAACGGTTGGGAATGACCCAAAGGGCACGAGTTGTCAAGAGTCATGAGTGTTCAAAGGTTGTGAGTTGCCAAAGGGTGTCAGGGACCAAAAGGTACGAGTTACCAAAGGTTGCGAACATCAAAAGGTACGAGAACCAGGAGGCACGATTGGCCAAAGGGTGCATGTTCCAAACGGTGTCTTTCGGGACAGGTTAGGACCGATCCTTATGGATCAGCCTATGGCTTGTCTAGTTAAGACAAGGTCACGGTTTGTCTAAGCCAAGGTAGAGTCGCAAGGTCTGACCGGTTGCTAAGCCTTCCGGATTAGGCTTGAGGCTTACTAGGCCGATTGGATCCAGGCCTAAGGCCGGATCAGGTAAGGGAGTCCGTTGGGCCATTGAGCCGGACTCCATTGGCCGGTCGCACCTAGATTCTATCCGGATAGACGGATTGGTCTTTGGGGACGATCCGGATCTGTTCGTGTGTTCTGTTATCTATTCTGGACTATCTATCTGATTCTAAGTCAAGGGGTGGTTGGTTGAATGACTTAGGATACGGTAGGTAGGTTCATACGTTTTATGATTATGTTGACTGAGGTTTATCTAAGTTCTAGGAACCAAGCCAAGCATTGTAGAATCAATCCGTTCTATTCTCGGTTATGATTAATGCTTATCTGGTTGTGGTTTCAGGAACTAAGGATGGTTCTGGTCAAGCCAAGGAGCCGTGAAGGCTCGGTCAGTGAGAGGCTGTGTAACGTGTGGTTAGATGATGCTAGGGATGAACTAGTGATTGTCTATGAGACTGTTAAGAAGTTGTGTATTGAATCTCATGTTTCTAAGTAATACAAAGTTTATACATTGTTATTCCGCTGTGCAATCTGTTCCTTTGTTTATGAACCTCATATTCGAATATGACTTAGTAACTAATAGACTTAAAAATGGATCAAACAAGCAGAGAAATTAATAAGTAAGCCTGCGGACTCCATCAGGTCGAGAGGCCAGGGTTCGGGTCTTACACCAACTACAGACCAACTATCCTCCTCAGTTTCTTCACTAGCATAGTTTTATGCTTGTTGAACTGATCCGGGGCCTGTGTTGCGTACCTATCTGGAAGGAATTGTTAGGCTTTGCTTAAAATGTTGTTTGCGGCATCTCCTTCAGTTGTGAACACATAAGCCGGCACTTGTGATCCTTGCGTCTTTGCATAGTTTATGCATTGTTCGCAAAGGTGAATAAGCTGTTTGCTGAGATCTCGGTTGCGGAAATATTATGGCGGTGACCCGAAGAAATTCTGTCCTGCTAAGCACGTTTGTCTCCGGACAAAAGATGACGGGGACAGTCGGGGGCATTCGTATTTCATAGTCAGAGGTGAAATTCTTGGATTTATGAAAGACGAACAACTGCGAAAGCATTTGCCAAGGATGTTTTCATTAATCAAGAACGAAAGTTGGGGGCTCGAAGACGATCAGATACCGTCCTAGTCTCAACCATAAACGATGCCGACCAGGGATCAGCGGATGTTGCTTTTAGGACTCCGCTGGCACCTTATGAGAAATCAAAGTTTTTGGGTTCCGGGGGGAGTATGGTCGCAAGGCTGAAACTTAAAGGAATTCACGGAAGGGCACCACCAGGAGTGGAGCCTGCGGCTTAATTGGAAGATATGTTGCGAGCATGTGTTCTAGACTGGGGTGATTCCTGGGAGAAACATCTACCTCTGGTAGAATTTGCTTACAACAATAGTTTCCATAGTAGTATTGGCATGTCGCCATACGAAGCTCTGTATGGGCGTCCATGCAGGACACCCTTATGCTGGACCCAAGTTGGGGAACGCAGCATGATTGGTCCGGAGATTGTCGAAGAGACAACCGAAAAGATCAAGTTCTTGAGGGACAAGATGAGACAGGCACAAGATCGCCAAAAGAACTATGCAGATCGAAGAAGGAAAGATCTCGAGTTTCAAGTAGGTGACTTGGTGTATCTCAAAATGATTACCTTCAAAGGACGAGTCCGAATTTCCAGGAGACGGAAGTTAGACCCGAGATACTTGGGGCCGTTCAAGGTCATTGAAAGAGTTGGGATGGTGGCCTACAAGTTGGACTTACCGGCCAAGATGGACGCATTTCATAATGTGTTCCACGTCTCCCAACTTCGGAAATGTTTGACGGACCAAGACATCGATCTTCCTGCCATTCCAGACGATCTTGGTAAGAACCTAACCTTGGAAACGAGGCCAGTTCGAATCATAGATAGGATGGAAAACGCAACAAGGAAGAAGACGGTCCAGATGGTCAAGGTCGTCTGGGACTGTAATGGTCAGGATATAATCACTTGGGAGACCGAAGCTAGAATGAAAGCAGAGTACCCAGAGTGGTTGGACCAGTTTGTTTCCGAGGAAGCATTCGATTCGGATTCGAGGACGAATCCATCCCAAGGGGGGGAGACTTGTCACGCCCCCAATCCTGAATAGGATTGTTGGGACGGCCATGGTTCGAGGAAACGTACAAGCCAGTCTTGAGACATCAAGGCAAGCGTTCCATGGTCGAGAAAGAAGGTTAAGGATATAAGGAAACTTAGACTTAACCTTATACGAGCTAAGTGTCAGCTAGGACGAGTAAGACGGTAGCTAGGACGAAGTGGACGAGTAGCTCGGCCAGCTCAAGGAAGCTAGGTTCAGTTCACTCCAGCTCAGTCCCTACTAAGTCAGCTCCACTAGCTGGACTACAAGCTCACTCAGCTGAGGCAGCTGAGTGTCAGCTCATCTCAGCTAGACGGACTGTGCGGGCTTTAGGCCGATGGTCCGGGTCTGGGTCAGTGGCGGGCTGGGAGGTCCGGCCATGAGGCCATGGGCTGTTGGGTCCTTGGGCAAGGCTGTGGGCTGTGTCCAGGAGGCCTGGGGCGTGGGTTGGGCTTGTGGCCGACCCCAAACCCAATCAGAAAGGGCGAAGGGATGCAAGTGGCCGAAAGGGGGCAACTCTTGGCCGATGGTGCCCATTCGCTAGCTAAGTCGTGCCTGTTCGTGGGGCAAGACTTACCCCCTCGTTTTCTATAAATATGGGGGCTCTCTGGTCGATTTCATTATCCAATTCCAGAGTAAAATACTCAGAGAAAAACGTAGAGAGAAAGAAAGAGAGAAAGAGAGAGTTCCGGCCAAGAGAATGGCCGATTGTGGTGGTGTTGTGTTCCGGCGACTCTGATCGTTTGAGAACTAACTCCGGTCAAGAATGGGAGATCAAGACAAGGAGAAGAGCATGGAGAACCAGATGTGGTTCACAAGGTATGTGATGGGCCGTGGCTCCATCAGACCGAACGGACGGTCCATGCGACCGCACCGCAGCTCTGGTCGGTTACTAAATCCCATCCGGCTCTCCTTATCTATTTCAATTCGTTTCTCTTCTCTTCTCTCTGGTTAAACACGAAAGGTTGTGTTGGTTGAGTCCAAGGGACACGTCCCTAGGCTTTGGCCGAACATAACCAGACCGCTAGCCTTGACACGGGTCGGTTAGACGGATGATCCGATCGCAGCAAGACTGGGCGGTTAGGACGAACTGTTGGGAATGACCCAAAGGGCACGAGTTGTCAAGAGTCATGAGTGTTCAAAGGTTGTGAGTTGCCAAAGGGTGTCAGGGACCAAAATGTACGAGTTACGAAAGGTTGCGAACATCAAAAGGTACGAGAACCAGGAGGCACGATTGGCCAAAGGGTGCATGTTCCAAACGGTGTCTTTCGGGACAGGCTAGGACCGATCCTTATGGATCAGCCTATGGCTTGTCTAGTTAAGACAAGGTCACGGTTTGTCTAAGCCAAGGTAGAGTTGCAAGGTCTGACCGGTTGCTAAGCCTTCCGGATTAGGCTTGAGGCTTACTAGGCCGATTGGATCCAGGCCTAAGGCCGGATCAGGTAAGGGAGTCCGTTGGGCCATTGAGCCGGACTCCATTGGCCGGTCGCACCTAGATTCTATCCGGATAGACGGATTGGTCTTTGGGGA
>NW_026015315.1:197500-205000 GCF_020379485.1 Brassica napus | reverse complement strand
CATAGAAATGTCTACCCAAGGGTGGTTAGGAATCGGTAATGGCATTTGTAAACCGTAAGGATGTGACCTGGACTTGGTTTTGAGGCAAGTAGTGCACTTGGCGCATATGCTCTCCACATCCCTCTTCATGTTTGGCCAAAAGAAATGTTCAGTTAGGACACTCAGGGTCTTGTCCCGACCAAAGTGTCCCATGAGGCCGCCACCATGGGCCTCCCGAACCAGCAGTTCCCTCATTGCTCCTTTGGGAATGCACAGCCTCTTTCCCTTGAACAGAAACCCCTCATGCTGGTAGTATGGCCCAAAAGCCCCCTTCTCAGTGTTCCTGAAAACTTCATTAAAATCAAGATCAGTGGCATAAGATTCTTTAATATGTTCGAAACCCATGATCTTGGCCTCCATGGTCACAATGAGAGTGTGTCTCCGGGACAGTGCATCGGCCACCACATTGTCCTTGCCCTTCTTGTACTTGATCACATAGGGAAAGGTCTCCACGAACTCGAGCCATCTGGCGTGCCTCTTCTTGAGTGTGGTCTGTCCCCTCAAGTGCTTAAGTGTCTCATGATCTGTATGGATAACAAATTCCTTAGATAAAAGGTAATGCTGCCAAGTTTCAAGGGACCTTACTAGAGCGTATAGCTCTTTGTCATAGGTTGGGTAGTTGAGGCCAGCTCCACTCAGTTTTTCACTAAAGAATGCCACTGGTCGGCCCCCTTGAGTGAGGACAGCTCCAATGCCTGTACCTGATGCATCACACTCAATCTCAAAAGTTTTATTAAAATCAGGGAGTGTAAGAACGGGTGCATGAGTTAAACTATATTTAAGCTTGTTGAAGGACTCCTCTTGGGCAGGGCCCCAAACAAAGGATACATTCTTCTTGATCACTGAGGTCATGGGTGCAGCAATGGTGCTGAAGTCCTTGACAAACCGCCTATAGAAGCTGGCTAGGCCATGGAAGCTTCGGACTTGCCCAATAGTGGTCGGTGTGGGCCAGTCTTGGATGGCCTTGATCTTCTCCTCATCGACCTTCAAACCCTGTGAACTCACAACAAAGCCTAAAAATATTAACTGGTCAGTGCAAAATACACACTTCTTGAGATTGGCAAAGAGTCCTTCCTGCCTGAGAGCCTTCAAAACCTGTTCTACATGACTAATGTGATCGGATAAGCACTGACTATAGATCAATATGTCATCAAAATAGACAACCACAAATTTACCAATGTAAGGCCTTAGAACCTCGTTCATAAGCCTCATGAAGGTACTAGGGGCGTTGGTAAGACCAAAGGGCATCACCAGCCACTCATACAAGCCTTGCTTGGTCTTGAAAGCAGTCTTCCACTCGTCTCCCTCCTTCATCCGAACTTGGTGATAGCCACTCCTAAGATCAATCTTGGAAAACACGGTGGAACCACTCAGTTCATCTAACATATCATCAAGTCTAGGAATGGGGTACCGATATTTTATGGTGATGTTGTTGATGGCTCGGCAATCAACACACATACGCCATGTTCCATCCTTCTTAGGCACCAATAGGACGGGTACTGCACATGGGCTGAGACTCTCTCGAATGTACCCCTTGTCCATGAGGTCTTGGACCTGTCTCTCCAGCTCCTTAGCCTCCTCCGGATTGACTCGGTATGCGGCTCGGTTTGGAAGTGGGGCGCCTGGCACAAAGTCTATCTGATGTTCGATGCCTCGGAGGGGTGGTAAGCCGGCTGGTATCTCTTCAGGGAACACGTCCTTGTACTGGTCCATTAGTCCTTGCATCTCAGCGGGACAATCTGGTGCCTCAAAACCTGCAAAACAACCTTCCTTGAAAACCATTAGTAGCACCAGTGTGTCTTGCTGCAATGATTTAATCAATTTACTAGAAGAGATGTAAAGGTTAGTTTTACTAAACAATCCAGACTGATCCATGGCCCTCTGCATTTCGTACACCTCTTGTGGACTGAGAGGAGCCAGGCTGTGCTTCTTGTTGTTGTGGGTAAAGCTGTAGATGTTAGTCCTCCCATGGTGAATAGTCTCCTTGTCAAACTGCCAAGGCCTCCCTAACAGTAGATGTCCGGCTTGCATAGGAACCACATCACACTTCACCTGGTCCTGGTACTTACCAATACAAAAGGAAACAACAACTTGCTCCGAGATTTTAAGCTCTGTCTCATCATTGAGCCACTTGAGCTTGTATGGCCTGGGGTGTGGCAATTTTGCTAGTCCTAACCTTTCAACAAGGTACCTGCTGGCCACGTTAGTGCAAGAGCCACCATCAATAATTAGACTACATACCTTGCCTTCCACGCTACATCTAGTATGGAAGATGTTCTCTCGTTGGACGGTTTCTGGATCAAAGAGAGCACTGAGAGCTCGTCTGACCACCAGTAGCTCACCAGTTTCAGCATAGTCCACTATCTCGTCTCCTGAGTCAGCCATCTCTACATCGGCCTCATCTTGGGACTCATACTCGCCGTCTGCCTTAAGGATCATGACACGCTTGTTCGGACAGTCCCGGGCGTAGTGCCCCTTCCCCTGACATTTGAAACAAGTAATATCACGAGTTCTTTGAGCTTGTGTTTGTCCCTTACCTGGTTCGGATGAACCTGGTTTGGACTGGTCGGTTTGGCTCTTCTTGAACCGGTTTTCCACTTCAATGGATTTGTTCTTCTCAGCCCCCTTGGACCCGGTTGAAGCCCATGGCGTCTTGTTCCTGGCACTAGAGGCGTTCTTCCTTTTAATGTGCTGCTCGGCCTGAATGGCATAATGGAGGAGATCATTGAAGTTGACGTAGGTCTGCCTCTCCACCTTGCGAGCGATGCGGTCTTGAAGGCCTTCCAAGAACTGAGCCATCATAACCTCTTCGGTCTCGCGCGTCCTGAGCTTGTTCTTGAGAGCCTCAAACTCCTCAAAGTACTCCTCTACGGACCTAGTACCCTGAGACAACTTGCGAAAACGTTTTAGTAAGTCCCGCTGATAGTATGAGGGAATATACCTTGCACGGAGCTTAGCTCGCATCTCATCCCAAGTCTCAATCCTATAGACCCTGCCGACCTCGGCTACTTCCCTGTCCCACCAGGTTAGGGCATTGTCCGTCAGTTGGGCTGCGGCTAAGGCGATCTTCTTGGCCTCGGTATAGCGGTAGTACTCAAAGATGTACTCCATGCGCCTCTCCCATTCAATGTAGGCGTCCGGGTCAACCTTTCCAGCAAAGGTTGGGGGAGTAAGTTTGAGATCCTTGCCTCCTTGCCAAGCTACTTCATCGTCTCGGAATCTTCTTCGGACCGGGCTTGCATCGCCTTGGACCCGATACTCCCGTCGGTTCCCACGTCCGGCTCGTTCACGCCGCGGCTCTTCTGGTTCGGTACGGTCAGTGTCCGAGTTGTCCTCACTGGATTGGGACTGTTGTTCCTCTGGAACGGGTTGGTTTCTCCTCCTTGGCCGTGGTACATTAGCTCGGTCCCTCCCTGCTATATGAGCCAGCTGCTCAGTCACAGTAGCCAGTGCGGCTTGGAGTTCAGCATGGTTAGCCATCAGCTGAGCATTGATCTCGGCTTGTGTAGGTGCTCCATTTAGGTCTCCCATGTCTCCTGCGACAAGAGAGGAAGAAGAAAGAGTGATCTGCAAGGATCAAAGAGAAAGGGAAATATATGCAATGATCAATGAATGTAAAACTTCCTTTTTTTTTTTTTAAAGTTAAGTTTCGAAAATTAAAAAAAATGGAAAGAACAATATTTCTTTTTTTTTTATAAAATGTATAGAACTTGAAGTGCAAGCCAAGAAATTAAATGCAATTAAATGGAAAATCTGATCAAAAAGGAAAGTGAAAATCGATTGATGCCAAAAACATATTACTTGAATGAAAGATGCATAAAATCGGATCAAAAGATATGCAGAAAAAGAAAACAAGTTGAACTCGCCAAGAACAGCAAGAACAAAAATTTTGAAAGACAAGATGATGAACCAAATAACAAAAGTAGCAAGGATAGGATACAACCGAAGGTGTAGGAGCTTTGAGCTCTGATACCAAAATGATACAGGCCGGGAAACAGTCTGCACGGACGGACAGTCTGAGGTTCGGGAACTCGGACTGGACAGGACGGACGGACGGCTATGGGACGGCTAGACGGTCGCGATGGGCTGGGAGTTGGCCGATCTAGTTCCTGAAACAAAAAGGATGCTATTTTTATGAGTTTTTATAAATCAAAATAAGGGACAGGAAGAAAAACAATATGATCAATGAAGAACAGAAGCAAATAGGACTTTTTATGAGTTTTTATAATGAATGGAAAAAGCTAGAACTATATGATGAAAGATAAAACAAAACAAAGAAGGATAGAAGTATGGGGGATGGATCCTTGTTGCTGGATGTGTATCTCTCTCAACAAGAACAGTGGATGGAGGTGGATAGCTATGGGATTTGGCTTGCTGGATGTGTATCACTCTCAAGGCAAATCGGTGGATGGAATGGAGGTGAAGAATCGCCACAAGCTTGGTGGTTTGAAGCTTGATAAGATTCGGCTGCTCTCTCTTGTTTCTCACAGAAAAAGACTTAGGGTTTTAGGTTTGCAAAGGCAAAATTATTTCATAAAAGACTTAGGCAAAAATCGCCAACTTCATGGAGTTATATAGGGTTTACCCCTTATGAGACTCAAAGATAAAAGGCCTTAAACAAGCTGGCCGAAAATGAGGCTGAAACATTAGCCCAAAGTCTTAACCAAATAAATTAAAATAAACCAGACATCTGGTTGTCGGTTTGAGAAGGCTTAGACCAAGGCTAATAGCATGCTTGCATGTTGCCTCATTAAAACCTTACCAAGAAAACCCAATGGGACAAAACCTGGTGAGGAAAAAGAGTACAACACATGCTACTCCCCTTGGTGGTCGGCTAGATCTCAGAACCGGAAAGAGTTGGAGTGGATGAAATGGAAACTGGGTCTGGACCAAGCTCGGAGGTGGAGATGAGAAGTCCGGCTTGGTTGAGTCTGAACTGGATCGGGTCGGCCGCGTCCTGAACCTCCTTTGGGCCGGCTTGATCTTGAATCTTCAACTGGACCATCTTCTCAATCAGCAGCTGGTCCTGGTCAGTCTGTCCATCTTGATCAAGGATATGCTGGACAGCTTTGGTGAAACCTTCTCGCAAGGCCCTGGTTCCACTCCGGGTAGTCGGACCGCGCCTAACTATGGGAACCTCTACTTGGATGGCCTCATCAGTTAATTCATCCCATCAGTATGCTTGGCCTCGATCATACCAAGGAAAAATGTTAACACTTGGTTGGATGATGGAAAGTCGAGCCAGCATAAGTACTACTTGGACCAATCAGACTGACTTGGACAGTCCAGTCCATCAAAACTCGAGCTTATGTCCAGATCAGTACACGGATCAGTCCACGGGAAGGGCCAGCATGCTGATATGTGTACTGACATGGTGCATCAGTTGTCCAAAATCAGTACACGGATCAGTCCACGGGAAGGGCCAGCATGCTGATATGTGTACTGACATGGTGCATCAGTTGTCCAAAATCAGTACACGGACAGTCCACGGGAAGGGCCAGCATGCTGATATGTATGGTCAGCATGCTGATATGAGTTCAGTACACGGATCAGTCCACGGATCAGTACACGGACAGTCCACGGGAAGGGCCAGCATGCTGATATGTGTGGTCAGCATGCTGATATGAGTTCAGTACACGGATCAGTACACGGATCAGTACACGGACAGTCCACGGGAAGGGCCAGCATGCTGATATGTGTGGTCAGCATGCTGATATGAGTTCAGTACACGGATCAGTACACGGATCAGTCCACGGGAAGGGCCAGCATGCTGATATATGTGGTCAGCATGCTGATATGAGTTCAGTACACGGATCAGTACACGGACAGTCCACGGGAAGGGCCAGCATGCTGATATGTGTGGTCAGCATGCTGATATGAGTTCAGTACACGGATCAGTACACGGATCAGTACACGGATCAGTCCACGGGAAGGGCCAGCATGCTGATATGTGTACTGACATGGTGCATCAGTTGTCCAAAATCAGTACACGGACAGTCCACGGGAAGGGCCAGCATGCTGATATGTGTGGTCAGCATGCTGATATGAGTTCAGTACACGGATCAGTCCACGGATCAGTACACGGACAGTCCACGGGAAGGGCCAGCATGCTGATATGTGTGGTCAGCATGCTGATATGAGTTCAGTACACGGATCAGTACACGGATCAGTACACGGACAGTCCACGGGAAGGGCCAGCATGCTGATATGTGTGGTCAGCATGCTGATATGAGTTCAGTACACGGATCAGTACACGGATCAGTACACGAATCAGTCCACGGGAAGGGCCAGCATGCTGATATGTGTGGTCAGCATGCTGATATGAGTTCAGTACACGGATCAGTACACGGATCAGTACACGGACAGTCCACGGGAAGGGCCAGCATGCTGATATGTGTGGTCAGCATGCTGATATGAGTTCAGTACACGGATCAGTACACGGATCAGTACACGGATCAGTCCACGGGAAGGGCCAGCATGCTGATATGTGTACTGACATGGTGCATCAGTTGTCCAAAATCAGTACACGGACAGTCCACGGGAAGGGCCAGCATGCTGATATGTGTGGTCAGCATGCTGATATGAGTTCAGTACACGGATCAGTCCACGGACAGTCTGTGTGTGCTAACGGACAGGCACGGACGTCCTGCGTGTGCTGACGGACGTCCTGTGTGTACTGAACAGACAGCCCACGTGGGCCAAAATCACCCGAACACTCCACAGGAAGGGCCAGCATGCTGATATGTGTACTGACGGACGACCACGGACGTCCTGTGTGTGCTGACGGACGTCCTGTGTGTACTGACGGACGTCCTGTGTGTGCTGACGGACGTCCTGTGTGTACTGACGGACACACGGACACACACGGACGTCCTGCGTGTGCTGACGGACGCCCTGTGTGTGCTGACGGACGGCCACGGACGTCCTCTGTGTACTGACGGACGTCCTGTGTGTGCTGACGGACGGCCACGGACGTCCTTTGTGTGCTGACGGACGTCCTGTGTGTACTGACGGACGTCCTGCGTGTGCTGACGGACACACGGACACACACGGACAGCCACGGACGTCCTGCGTGTGCTGACGGACGTCCTGCGTGTGCTGACGGACGTCCTGTGTGTGCTGACGGACGTCCTGTGTGCACTGACGGACACACGGACACACACGGACAGCCACGGACGTCCTGCGTGTGCTGACGGACGTCCTGCGTGTGCTGACGGACGTCCTGTGTGTGCTGACGGACGTCCTGTGTGCACTGACGGACACACGGACACACACGGACAGCCACGGACGTCCTGCGTGTGCAGACGGACGTCCTGTGTGTGCTGACGGACGTCCTGTGTGCACTGACGGACACACGGACACACACGGACAGCCACGGACGTCCTGCGTGTGCTGACGGACGTCCTGTGTGTACTGAACAGACAGCCCACGTGGGCCAAAATCACCCGAACAGTCCACGGA
>NW_026015315.1:187500-192500 GCF_020379485.1 Brassica napus | reverse complement strand
GCATGCACGGCGACACCTCGTGCTCCACATGGCTGGCTGCATGTCCAGGACACATGCAGGACGCCACCACTCCTCCCAGATGTCAGGCTGCATGACTGGAGCTCATGCAAGGCGCCACACATCCTCACACATGTTGATCAGCATGCTTCGGTTGCATGCGTCGCGACATCTCGTGCTTGGCCAATCCACTTCGTGCTTCTACATGTCAAGCTGCATGTGCAGCTTCCATGCACGGCGACACCTCGAGCTTCTCTTGACACTCAGCTGGTTAGACAGTTGCCACCACGTTCATATCCCTTAGATTAAGCCACCTCGAGCTTCTCGGTTCCTTTGCGCGATTTAGACCCTTCTTGTGAATTTCTGACCCGCGATCAATCCCGAATATTTTTCCGCTCCCATTCTGATTCTCTGAATATTTTTAATAAACTACAGATGATGTCTGATATCCTTAAAAATATTTCCCGAGCCTCCGGCTTCCTCAAAGAATTTCGTAATACCGAAATTAGGGTTTTCGCCCAACTTCGGGTTTTCCTGTCGTTCTTCAATCCCGTCGTGCTTGCTTCCCGTCGTGCTTGCTTCCCGTCCTGCTTAATTCCCGTCCTGCTTCCGACTTATAATTTCTTCAGAATAATATTTTACTGATACGAAGATATTCCGAGAAAACTTCGCGATGAAGAAACGTCAATCTTCCAAAACGTCGAGCTTCTAAACCGTCGTGCTTCAAAAATGTAATTCTTCCAAAACTGCCGTATGATCAATCTAAGACATTTCTAACAATGGTAGAGCAGCTTATCTCAACTCATGCTTCACTCACGATCCATTCTTCGACCTTCTCGTACTTCAAATTTCCCGATCGATCTGTATTGCCCGCGACTCAACCACAAAGATACTCGACCATTCTCTCTCTCTTTTTTTTTTTTTTAACGGGTTTCTACATTCTCCCCCCCTTAATAGAATTCGTCCTCGAATTCTTAGTTGCGCAATTGCTTGTCTTCACAACATTCTCCACTTGTTTCCATAACCTCTTTACTCTGTCCACCACGGTTCCTTGAGTGTCCTCTTCAAGGTCTCCACAATGGTCTTCATATCTCTTGACTGAGTCGTCCTCTTCCTCTTATTCTGCCATAACACCTTGATTGTCCATGATACTATCTTGTCCAGATTCCTCAAATCCTTTCTCGATCTTTGTCTTCCCAACTACTGATGAAGTCCTTTCCCAACGAAGTTTTGTTTACTCCCATCTGTCCAGTCCATACCACAGCCCAGTCCCTCTGAACCTGTCTCTCCTCTCTTTGCAACCACTCAGCCATAGGCCATGACCCCGTCGTGCAACCACTCTGCCATAGGCCATGACCCCGTCTCTCTGAGTGTTCTCGATCCAGCGAACAAGGGGTTTCCTTAAACCCACTGGGTACGAGGTCGAGGAAACACTAATCCACCTCAAACATGCCTAGCATTGTGGGTTACACAAATGCTATATGGCCAATACACTCTAACTCTACAACACTAACAACAATATCATCACTAAACAACTCAACCAGTTAGTCACTCCCTTACCAAGAGCTGACTAACCTCAATCAACAAGCATTAATTAACAAGCAAGCATTTAATTAAATCTACTCAATCAAACCGTTACCCAGATAGTTCGGCCTCCTGCTACGACACTATCTTTAAAGATAACGGGAACCTGCACTCAACCATACCAACACGCAAGAATAGAAAACATGATGCATCCTATTCTTAGTCCTAATCAGGTTATCAACTCAGTCTTAATTCAATTCATCTCAGCTTAGCCCTTGCTAAACTGAGTCCGGTTCCATAAATAAAAATAACCCTAGGACTCTATCATGCATTAGTGTGATATTACTACTCTATATGCAGACTCGATCTACCCTAAATTCCAAGTGGAATTCAAACAAACCAACTCACAAAACTACCCTAAATTCCAAGTGGAATTCACACAAGCCAACTCACAGTGTTCTAGGCGAGAAGCTGCTGGTTGATCGAAGAGGACTTGGCCAAAACCCAAGGGACACCTTGACTGGACTTGACTAAACTGACCTCGACTTGTACAGACCCTCGGCTTGATCATGAAGACACTAACAGGTCTGGACGGCCTGATCTGGACAGAACCTCCTTTAGCTCTTGGGCAGTTCTTCGGACTTCCCGGCGGAGTATCGAGCAGAACTTCGACTGATCTGAACCCGTGGTTCTGAACTAACTCTGGGCAGCACCTCCACTTGACCATCATAGAATATGACTGGCTTGGACGAATTGAATTGGACAGAGCTTCCGCATCACAATCGTAAAGAATCGACGATTGGACGGAACTGGCCTTCTCGGTGGAGTATCGGTCTTCAGAATCGACCATACTCTAGATCGACCACTTTCTTTATCTCTCTCTCTCCATAGCCACGTTGACTTGCTTCCCATCTGAATTGATATTCAATTGGTTGATCTTCAGTTGGCCAGAACCTTCCCTAGGCGCTGACTTGAAATCAGTAGAATAACTGTTCTCGAAAACTGCCGAAAAGACTCGAAAACGATCGAAACTCGAACTTTCTTTCTCTAGCTTTCTCTCTCACGTTTTTCTCTGAGTTTCAGGTGTGCTGGATGGTTTGAAATGAGCTGGGGTCGTGGGGTATTTATAGGAGACACCAGCCAATCAGCTTCAGGTTGGTGGCAGCCCGTGTGTCGCTCTGCATGGCTCCGGACGCATGCACGGCGACACCTCGTGCTCCACATGGCTGGCTGCATGTCCAGGACACATGCAGGACGCCACCACTCCTCCCAGATGTCAGGCTGCATGACTGGAGCTCATGCAAAGCGCCATACATCCTCACACATGTTGATCAGCATGCTTCGGTTGCATGCGTCGCGACATCTCGTGCTTGGCCAATCCACTTCGTGCTTCTACATGTCAAGCTGCATGTGCGGCTTCCATGCACGGCGACACCTCGAGCTTCTCTTGACACTCAGCTGGTTAGACAGTTGCCACCACGTTCATATCCCTTAGATTAAGCCACCTCGAGCTTCTCGGTTCCTTTGCGCGATTTAGACCCTTCTTGTGAATTTCTGACCCGCGATCAATCCCGAATATTTTTCCGCTCCCATTCTGATTCTCTGAATATTTTTAATAAACTACAGATGATGTCTGATATCCTTTAAAAATATTTCCCGAGCCTCCGGCTTCCTCAAATAATTTCGTAATACCGAAATTAGGGTTTTCGCCCAACTTCGGGTTTTCCTGTCGTTCTTCAATCCCGTCGTGCTTGCTTCCCGTCGTGCTTGCTTCCCGTCGTGCTTGCTTCCCGTCCTGCTTAATTCTCGTCCTGCTTCCGACTTATAATTTCTTCAGAATAATATTTTACTGATACGAAGATATTCCGAGAAAACTTCGCGATGAAGAAACGTCAACCTTCCAAAACGTCGAGCTTCTAAACCGTCGTGCTTCAAAAATGTAATTCTTCCAAAACTGCCGTATGATCAATCTAAGACATTTCTAACAATGGTAGAGCAGCTTATCTCAACTCATGCTTCACTCACGATCCATTCTTCGACCTTCTCGTACTTCAAATTTCCCGATCGATCTGTATTGCCCGCGACTCAACCACAAAGATACTCGACCATTCTCTCTCTTTTTTTTTTTTTTTTTTTTAATGGGTTTCTACATTCTCCCCCCCTTAATAGAATTCGTCCTCGAATTCTTAGTTGCGCAATTGCTTGTCTTCACAACATTCTCCACTTGTTTCCATAACCTCTTTACTCTGTCCACCACGGTTCCTTGAGTGTCCTCTTCAAGGTCTCCACAATGGTCTTCATATCTCTTGACTGAGTCGTCCTCTTCCTCTTATTCTGCCATAACACCTTGATTGTCCATGATACTATCTTGTCCAGATTCCTCAAATCCTTTCTCGATCTTCGTCTTCCCAACTACTGATGAAGTCCTTTCCCAACGAAGTTTTGTTTACTCCCATCTGTCCAGTCCATACCACAGCCCAGTCCCTCTGAACCTGTCTCTCCTCTCTTTGCAACCACTCAGCCATAGCCATGACCCCGTCGTGCAACCACTCAGCCATAGGCCATGACCCCGTCTCTCTGAGTGTTCTCGATCCAGCGAACAAGGGGTTTCCTTAAACCCACTGGGTACGAGGTCGAGGAAACACTAATCCACCTCAAACATGCCTAGCATTGTGGGTTACACAAATGCTATATGGCCAATACACTCTAACTCTACAACACTAACAACAATATCATCACTAAACAACTCAACCAGTTAGTCACTCCCTTACCAAGAGCTGACTAACCTCAATCAACAAGCATTAATTAACAAGCAAGCATTTAATTAAATCTACTCAATCAAACCGTTACCCAGATAGTTCGGCCTCCTGCTACGACACTATCTTTAAAGATAACGGGAACCTGCACTCAACCATACCAACACGCAAGAATAGAAAACATGATGCATCCTATTCTTAGTCCTAATCAGGTTATCAACTCAGTCTTAATTCAATTCATCTCAGCTTAGCCCTTGCTAAACTGAGTCCGGTTCCATAAATAAAAATAACCCTAGGACTCTATCATGCATTAGTGTGATATTACTACTCTATATGCAGACTCGATCTACCCTAAATTCCAAGTGGAATTCAAACAAACCAACTCACAAAACTACCCTAAATTCCAAGTGCAATTCACACAAGCCAACTCACAGTGTTCTAGGCGAGAAGCTGCTGGTTGATCGAAGAGGACTTGGCCAAAACCCAAGGGACACCTTGACTGGACTGGACTAAACTGACCTCGACTTGGACAGACCCTCGGCTTGATCATGAAGACACTAACAGGTCTGGACGGCCTGATCTGGACAGAACCTCCTTTAGCTCTTGGACAGTTCTTCGGACTTCCCGGCGGAGTATCGAGCAGAACTTCGACTGATCTGAACCCGTGGTTCTGAACTAACTATGGGCAGCACCTCCACTTGACCATCATAGAATATGACTGGC
>NW_026015315.1:180000-185000 GCF_020379485.1 Brassica napus | reverse complement strand
CCAAGACTTCAGTTTTGGTTGGATCGTACGCATAGCTTCCGGATATCACCAAACCCCGGCACGAAAAGTGTCAAGGAAAATGCAACTAAACAGCCTGCTTTCGCCAACCCGGAGACGGTGTTTGTTCGGAAGCAGTGCTGCAATGTAAAGTCTAAAACGACTCTCGGCAACGGATATCTCGGCTCTCGCATCGATGAAGAACGTAGCAAAATGCGATACTTGGTGTGAATTGCAGAATCCCGTGAACCATCGAGTCTTTGAACGCAAGTTGCGCCCCAAGCCTTCTGGCCGAGGGCACGTCTGCCTGGGTGTCACAAATCGTCGTCCCCCCATCCTCTCGAGGATATGGGACGGAAGCTGATCTCCCGTGTGTTACCGCACGCGGTTGGCCAAAATCCAAGCTAAGGACGTCATAAGCGTCTTGACATGCGGTGGTGAATTTAATTCTCGTCATATAGTCAAACGTTCCGGTCCAAAAGCTCTTGATGACCCAAAGTCCTCAACGCGACCCCAGGTCAGGCGGGATCACCCACTGAGTTTAAGCATATCAATAAGCGGAGGAAAAGAAACTAACAAGGATTCCCTTAGTGATACAGGCCGGGAAACAGTCTGCACGGACGGACAGTCTGAGGTTCGGGAACTCGGACTGGACAGGACGGACGGACGGCTATGGGACGGCTAGACGGTTGCGATGGGCTGGGAGTTGGCCGATCTAGTTCCTGAAACAAAAAGGATGCTATTTTTATGAGTTTTTATAAATCAAAATAAGGGACAGGAAGAAAAATCAATATGATCAATGAAGAACAGAAGCAAATAGGACTTTTTATGAGTTTTTATAATAAATGGAAAAAGCTAGAACTATATGATGAAAGATAAAACAAAACAAAGAAAGATAGAAGTATGGGGGATGGATCCTTGTTGCTGGATGTGTATCTCTCTCAACAAGAACAGTGGATGGAGGTGGATAGCTATGGGATTTGGCTTGCTGGATGTGTATCACTCTCAAGGCAAATCGGTGGATGGAATGGAGGTGAAGAATCGCCACAAGCTTGGTGGTTTGAAGCTTGATAAGATTCGGCTGCTCTCTCTTGTTTCTCACAGAAAAAGACTTAGGGTTTTAGGTTTGCAAAGGCAAAATTATTTCATAAAAGACTTAGGCAAAAATCGCCAACTTCATGGAGTTATATAGGGTTTACCCTTATGAGACTCAAAGATAAAAGGCCTTAAACAAGCTGGCCGAAAATGAGGCTGAAACATTAGCCCAAAGTCTTAACCAAATAAATTAAAATAAACCAGACATCTGGTTGTCGGTTTGAGAAGGCTTAGACCAAGGCTAATAGCATGCTTGCATGTTGCCTCATTAAAACCTTACCAAGAAAACCCAATGGGACAAAACCTGGTGAGGAAAAAGAGTACAACACATGCTACTCCCCTTGGTGGTCGGCTAGATCTCAGAACCGGAAAGAGTTGGAGTGGATGAAATGGAAACTGAGTCTGGACCAAGCTCGGAGGTGGAGATGAGAAGTCCGGCTTGGTTGAGTCTGAACTGGATCGGGTCGGCCGCGTCCTGAACCTCCTTTGGGCCGGCTTGATCTTGAATCTTCAACTGGACCATCTTCTCAATCAGCAGCTGGTCCTGGTCAGTCTGTCCATCTTGATCAAGGATATGCTGGACAGCTTTGGTGAAACCTTCTCGCAAGGCCCTGGTTCCACTCCGGGTAGTCGGACCGCGCCTAACTATGGGAACCTCTACTTGGATGGCCTCATCATTCCCTCCCTCTTGAAGAGGTTCTGGCCTCAGAACACATCATCTGCAAAGTCATCACTATCTGCATGGAAAGGAGACAAATCCGAGACATTGAAAGTATGTGAAATTTTAAATTCAGCAGGGAGGTCAAGGATATAGGCGTTGTCGTTGATCTTCTTTAGGATGCGGAATGGTCCTGTCCCACGAGGAGAGAGCTTGGACTTCCGGGCTTCTGGAAACCTCTCGGGCGCATGTGTAACCACACCAAGTCCCCGGGTTCGAACAGTACCTCCTTCCTCTTCTGGTCATACTTGGCCTTGACCTTAGCCGCCTTGGCTTCTATCCTCTCCTTGACCTTTAAGTGCATATTCTTAACAAACTCTGCCTTGGCGACTCCATCACGACTGCGGTACATGGAGCTGGGCAGTTCGGTGAAGTCTAAAGGAGTCTCTGGCTGAAACCCATAAACAATCTCAAAAGGTGACAGGTTAGTAGTAGAGTGCCTAGCATGGTTATAAGCAAACTCAACAAAAGGCAAACAAGACAACCAATTTCTTAAATTCTTACCGACCGTAGCTCTCAACAGTTGAGAAAGCGTACGGTTTACTACCTCAGTCTGGCCGTCGGTCTGGGGATGGCACGTGGTCGAGAATAGTAGCTTTGTTCCGAACTTACCCCATAGTGTCCTCCAGAAATGGCTGAGGAACTTGGTATCACGGTCAGACACAATGGTTCGAGGAACACCATGTAGTCGGACCACTTCTTTGAAGAATAGGTCGGCGGTCTGAGTGGCATCATTAGTGGTGTTACAGGCTATGAAATGGGCCATCTTGGAGAACCTGTCTACCACTACAAAAATGGAATCCTTGTGGTTTATCTTGGGTAAACCCAGCACAAAGTCCATAGAAATGTCTACCCAAGGGTGGTTAGGAATCGGTAATGGCATTTGTAACCCGTAAGGATGTGACCTGGACTTGGTTTTGAGGCAAGTAGTGCACTTGGCGCATATGCTCTCCACATCCCTCTTCATGTTTGGCCAAAAGAAATGTTCAGTTAGGACACTCAGGGTCTTGTCCCGACCAAAGTGTCCCATGAGGCCGCCACCATGGGCCTCCCGAACCAGCAGTTCCCTCATGGCTCCTTTGGGAATGCACAGCCTCTTTCCCTTGAACAGAAACCCCTCATGCTGGTAGTATGGCCCAAAAGCCCCCTTCTCAGTGTTCCTGAAAACTTCATTAAAATCAAGATCAGTGGCATAAGATTCTTTAATATGTTCGAAACCCATGATCTTGGCCTCCATGGTCACAATGAGAGTGTGTCTCCGGGACAGTGCATCGGCCACCACATTGTCCTTGCCCTTCTTGTACTTGATCACATAGGGAAAGGTCTCCACGAACTCGAGCCATCTGGCGTGCCTCTTCTTGAGTGTGGTCTGTCCCCTCAAGTGATTAAGTGTCTCATGATCTGTATGGATAACAAATTCCTTAGATAAAAGGTAATTCTGCCAAGTTTCAAGGGACCTTACTAGAGCGTATAGCTCTTTGTCATAGGTTGGGTAGTTGAGGCCAGCTCCACTCAGTTTTTCACTAAAGAATGCCACTGGTCGGCCCCCTTGAGTGAGGACAGCTCCAATGCCTGTACCTGATGCATCACACTCAATCTCAAAAGTTTTATTAAAATCAGGGAGTGTAAGAACGGGTGCATGAGTTAAACTATATTTAAGCTTGTTGAAGGACTCCTCTTGGGCAGGGCCCCAAACAAAGGATACATTCTTCTTGATCACTGAGGTCATGGGTGCAGCAATGGTGCTGAAGTCCTTGACAAACCGCCTATAGAAGCTGGCTAGGCCATGGAAGCTTCAGACTTGCCCAATAGTGGTCGGTGTGGGCCAGTCTTGGATGGCCTTGATCTTCTCCTCATCGACCTTCAAACCCTGTGAACTCACAACAAAGCCTAAAAATATTAACTGGTCAGTGCAAAATACACACTTCTTGAGATTGGCAAAGAGTCCTTCCTGCCTGAGAGCCTTCAAAACCTGTTCTACATGACTAATGTGATCGGATAAGCACTGACTATAGATCAATATGTCATCGAAAATAGACAACCACAAATTTACCAATGTAAGGCCTTAGAACCTCGTTCATAAGCCTCATGAAGGTACTAGGGGCGTTGGTAAGACCAAAGGGCATCACCAGCCACTCATACAAGCCTTGCTTGGTCTTGAAAGCAGTCTTCCACTCGTCTCCCTCCTTCATACGAACTTGGTGATAGCCACTCCTAAGATCAATCTTGGAAAACACGGTGGAACCACTCAGTTCATCTAACATATCATCAAGTCTAGGAATGGGGTACCGATATTTTATGGTGATGTTGTTGATGGCTCGGCAATCAACACACATACGCCATGTTCCATCCTTCTTAGGCACCAATAGGACGGGTACTGCACATGGGCTGAGACTCTCTCGAATGTACCCCTTGTCCATGAGGTCTTGGACCTGTCTCTCCAGCTCCTTAGCCTCCTCCGGATTGACTCGGTATGTGGCTCGGTTTGGAAGTGGGGCGCCTGCACAAAGTCTATCTGATGTCGATGCCTCGGAGGGGTGGTAAGCCGGCTGGTATCTCTTCAGGAAACACGTCCTTGTACTGGTCCATTAGTCCTTGCATCTCAGCGGGACAATCTGGTGCCTCAAAACCTGCAAAACAACCTTCCTTGAAAACCATTAGTAGCACCAGTGTGTCTTGCTGCAATGATTTAATCAATTTACTAGAAGAGATGTAAAGGTTAGTTTTACTAAACAATCCAGACTGATCCATGGCCCTGCATTTCGTACACCTCTTGTGGACTGAGAGGAGCCAGGCTGTGCTTCTTGTTGTTGTGGGTAAAGCTGTAGATGTTAGTCCTCCCATGGTGAATGTCTCCTTGTCAAACTGCCAAGGCCTCCCTAACAGTAGATGTCCGGCTTGCATAGGAACCACATCACACTTCACCTGGTCCTGGTACTTACCAACAAAAGGAAACAACAACTTGCTCCGAGATTTTAAGCTCTGTCATCATAGTGAGCCACTTGAGCTGTATGGCCGGGGGTGTGGCAATTTTGCTAGTCCTAACCTTTCAACAAGGTACCTGCTGGCCACGTTAGTGCAAGAGCCACCATCAATAATTAGACTACAACCTTGCCTTCCACGCTACATCTAGTATGGAAGATGTTCTCTCGTTGGACGGTTTCTGGATCAAAGAGAGCACTGAGAGCTC
>NW_026015315.1:160000-167500 GCF_020379485.1 Brassica napus | reverse complement strand
CATATTTGTTTCTGTTTGCATCATAAAAACTAAAAACTCATAAAAATCGGTTCTCTTTGTTTTCAGGTTGAAACCTTGGTTCCACCATTTTTATCAATTCGTGGGTTACCTCTCCTGTGCCTACAACATTTTGGTATCAGAGCTCAAGCTCCTGAATCAGGTCACTCTATCCTTGCATCATTCATATTTGTTTGCATTTGTTTTTCATCATAAACCGAAAATCCATAAAAACTGTTTCTTTGTTTCAAGTTTTGTTTCTGCATTTGTTTTGTGTTCTTGCTGTTCATCCTGCTAAGAGCCACGAAAAAGAAAAGAAATAGTTTTGTTTGATTCATTTAAAATCGAAAATCCCAAAAGAAAAGTGTTTGCATTCATTAGTTTCCATAAAAGAAAATCCCATAAAAAGTGTTGTTTTGAATTTGATTCCTTTTCATTTGCATCCATAAATTTAAAATCCAAAAGAAATCATCCTAGTTATTGTTTCATATCACATTAGTTGTTCCATTTCGTGATTGCATCAGAAAAGAAAAATAAAATATTTTCAAGCTTAGTTTATATTTTTTGCATAAGTGGTTTAATTGTTTGCATCAAAGAAATTTTTAAAAAAAAAAAAAAAAACAAATATCAGCATTAGTTTCCTTTCCATATTTTCTTTTCATTTGTGTTTATTTTCATATCATATTGATTCATTTCGTGTTTGCATTGAGAAAACCAAAATAAAAATAATTTTTGCATACTTTATTTCATTTCGGTTCATAATTGCATATTTTCTCGGTTTAGTTTAAATTGCATTGTGCACTTGATTTATTTTGGTTCGACCAGACCTTCCCATCTTTTCACTTGATCTTTGAGAGTGTTTTCAGGAAGCCATGGTAGGAGAAACACACGGCCAATGTCATATGGCCAAACAGAACCAACATTTGACAGCTTTGCAAGAGGTTGATCTGATTGCACAGCTGAGGAAAAGAAAGAAGGCACAAGGCCAACGTCCACAGCCAGGAGAAAGGAGATTTGGAGATGCTCCAGAGGCTGTCTATGTCGAGCCCAAGCCACCAGATCCTTCAAGGATCAATCAAACCCCAACTTCTCAAACCCACAAACATCATGTTGTTAATTCTCAATTTAATTATATCTCTTTTGCTGATAAAATTAAACTCTTTACATTTTCAGGAAAAAGAGGTTATCTAATATGGGAGAGGAACCTTGATGAATGGTTTCACTACAACAACATCTTAAAGGAAGAGAGGCTTGCTTATGCCATTGAACAACTTAGAGATGATGCCTTTGAATGGTGGGTACAAGAAGAAGGTGATAGATGGTTTTACAAGGAGCCAACTATCAAAACATGGAGAGCTCTTAAGGAAGTCATGAGATATGAGTTTGCACCAAAGATTACAAGTTCTGAAATCCAGGAACTATATCCAAGGAGGTATCCAACTCATGGTTCCAAAGAAGCAAGAAAAGATGTACCAAAAGAAGGTCATAGAAGCTTGATCCATCAAGACCAGATTCGGCCAAACCAGAAGCCCACGGTTTTCTATGATCAAAACCAACCTATTAAGGTCCCAAAGACCATGGAGGAGAAGAAGTTTGTCAGCCAAGACACATTGGCCAGACACAAAGAAAAACCAGACAAACTGATTTTTCAAGAAAAGGCCAAGGTAAGTCCTATACTTGATAAATTTATTTGTAAATCATCTCCCACTGGTATGAGTCACTTGTCTTTGTCCAAGGATGATAAGACAGGTCCTGAAGTCAAGAAAGACACGATCTCAAAGTCCTTGTTGGATTTAAAAGTTGTTCATGATTTAAGTCCAAGGAATGATGAGATTTCAAACCCAAAGAAAGAAGAGGCATCAAGCCAAGGTAAGTCTTCTAAATTTAAAGATTTAAAAGATCAGACATGTTCTAGATATCATAAAAGAGGACACTTTGCTGTAGTTTGCCCTACTAAGAAAGCATTGATAGAAACATCACTAGAAGAGAAAACAGAATTATCTATGAAAAGTGATAGTTTTATTCAATCTGATTTATTTGTTCCAAATTCTTGTGTAATGCACTTGTCTTTGTCAAAGGGTGATGTAACAGGAACTAAGGAGCATGAATTCAAAGGAGAGGAGCCACCAGGCGCCACACCTGTGATGGACCAGAAGATGGTTCAAGACACAATGCAGTCCATGTTGCTTAAAGAAGCAAAACCGGTCATAAAAGTATCCCACCAAGGTAAGTTTCAAACACCACCTTTGGATACTAGTACTGACGTGTGTGTTCTTGGTACAGGTATAACAAATGAAAGCTATAAGCTTATTGTAGTTCCAAAGAAAGAACCAGACCGTAAGCTCAGCCATGAACCCACTTCTAAGTGGAAACCGAAATCTGAACAATCCATTATTCAAGTTCCAAAACCTATGGTAAGATTCCTTTTAGATAAGCATGTTCTTAATATTTCAATGACAGATATAATGCACTTGCTTTTTGTCCAGAATGTTGAGAATTTTTCAGGTTGCAAAGAAGAAAGCTTCAAAGAAATCCCACCAGATTATCTTATGTTGCTAGGAGGATCAACTCCAAAGATGATCAGAAACGTGGCCACCAAAAATTTGAAGGACCATCCACTCCAGAAGATAAGAAATGACCATGTCCAGAGCAGAGGCGTGATCCATTCCTATTTTCTCAAAGGAGAACCACCTGATACAAATTCCATTCCCAAACCGAAACAGTTCCAAGGTAAGGTTTTAGAATCTCAAAAGAGGATGAAAGCTGACTTGCTCTATCTTGGTTCAGGATACATAGTTTCGAGGTCGAAACCTTGTCAAGAGGGAGGGGATGTTGTGGTCACGAAATCCATGGTTCAACCAGAGTCTCACCAAACCGTCCAAACCGGCCATCTAGGAGGTACCAGAGACCGAGGTTCAGTCCAAGGCGTATATCTCTACAACCAGAAGGACTTTCAACATGAAACCAATTCTATTGGATTCTACACTCAAGAAGGAGTCCATCCCAATTGGAATCGAGCCAAAATATTCACGGAGCAAGAAGTTATGAATTTTACAAGTCAGAGGTTTCCCAACCCGTCCATCTGCGAGTACCCGACTTTAGAAGGAGATTCCAGCCCAAGGAAGGAGCTGCCTGAAGAAAAGCCCATCATTGGAGTCAATAGAAGTTTCTCAGCTTTCCAGAAAGCCCAATATCAGGAGAAATGGCCACGGAATTATGAAGTTATGATCCAATCTCCAAAACCGGCCAAACCAGTTCTACACTTGCCTCAATTGGAAGCTAGCCGGTTCAATCAGCTTCAAACCAGACATTGGCGACCAGGAGATCATTTCAACCAATCAGGAGACATCATACACGGCCAAGAGGAGTTATACAAGTCCATACCATGCACCAGCAGCCATTGGATCAGGAGGATCCTCATTTACTCAAACCTGCCTTATTTGGAGCAAACCGACATTAATGTCCAACAGCTCTTTCCTCTTCAGTTTAGGCACGACCTCAGCACATTCCAAGCAGTCAAGAAGGTTCCCAGGAAGCTTACTTATCCCCTTAAACCATCCAGGTTCAAGAAAGATCAGATTCTTTACTTGGAGCCAAAATCCCACAAAAGGCTCCAACGGCTAGTTTTCGATTTCTTTCTTAGTTTTCAATTTGTTTCCTTTTCTATTTGTTTTAGAACGTTAGGATATTTGTCTCTGGGCATTATATAAGCTCCTAGACGTCCATTGTAAAGAACACCCTTAATCATCAAGTTAATAAAAAGTTTATTCAGTTTTATCAAAGTTGTTCTTTGTATAAAATATCGGTCTTTAGGATTCAAAGAGAGATTCTTTGTTGTCTTATTGATTTCGTGAGTCTAGTTTGTTTGTGCAAATCAAACAAGCTCAGTACACAGATTGAGAGAGTCAATCACTTTGATCCATCATTCCATCAGATTGAGAGATTCAATCAAACCTTCCTCCGCAAATCCACTTCAGTTCATCATCTAATCAAGCTGAGAGTGATACACATCCAGCAGCTTGATTCCATCCTATCCTTTGTTTATTTATCTTGTTTTATTATCATTATCATCATCATCTCATTCGTTTTCATATTTGTTTCTGTTTGCATCATAAAAACTAAAAACTCATAAAAATCGGTTCTCTTTGTTTTCAGGTTGAAACCTTGGTTCCACCATTTTTATCAATTCGTGGGTTACCTCTCCTGTGCCTACAACAGTGTCACAAATCGCCGTCCCCCCATCCTCTCGAGGATATGGGACGGAAGCTGATCTCCCGTGTTGATGTGGTCATCAGATCAGCAACTGAACCGGAGGTCAACCCAAAGCCCTACTCAACCAGCCAAGGCGCAAACCAGGACATACGTGCACGAAAAATGCCATATCTTACAAACCAGGAGGGTTTAAATCACGAGGCTAATATTTATGGATTCTACACTCGAGAAGGAGTCCAGGCCAATTGGAATCGAGCCAAAATATTCGCGGAGAAAGAAGTTATGAATTTTACAAGTCAGAGGTTTTCCAGCCTGTCCATCTGCGAGTACCCGATTTTAGAAGGAGATTCCAGCCCAAGGAAGGAGCGGCCTGAAGCAAATCCCGTCATCTAATTCAAGAGAATTCTTTCAGATTTCCAGAAAGCCAAAGATCAGGAGAAATGGACACGGAAATCAGAAGATATGTTCAATTTTCCAGAACCGGTCAAACCAGTGCTACACTCGCCTCAATTGGAAGCTAACCGGTTCAATCAGCTTCAAACCAGACATTGGCGTCCAGGAGATCATTTCAACCAATCAGGAGATACTCTAGGAGTCCAGGAGGAGTTCTGCAAGTTCATACCATGCACCAGCAACCATTGGATCAGGAGGATCCCCATTTACTCAAACCTGCCTTATTTGAAGCAAACCGACATTAATGTCCAACAGCTCTTTTCTTTTCAGATCAGGCACGAGATCAGAACCTATCAAGCACCCAGGAAGGTCCCAAGGAAGCTCTCTTATCCATTAAAACCGTCCAGGTTCAAGAAGAATCAAGTTTCTCACTTGGAGCCAAAATCCCATAAAAGGCTCCAACGGCTAGTTTCCGATTTTGTTACTTTGCTTGATTTGTTTCCTTTTCTATTTGTTTTAGAACGTTAGGACCTTTGTCTCTGAGCCTTATATAAGCTCCTAGACGTCCATTGTAAAGAGGACCCTTAATCACCAAGTTAATAGAAAGTTTATTCAGTTTTATCAAAGTTGTTCTTTGTATAAAATATCGGTCTTTAGGATTCAAAGAGAGATTCTTTGTTGTCTTATTGATTTCGTGAGTCTAGTTTGTTTGTGCAAATCAAACAAGCTCAGTACACAGATTGAGAGAGTCAATCACTTCGATCCATCATTCCATCAGATTGAGAGATTCAATCAAACCTTCATCCGCAAATCCACTTCAGTTCATCTTCTAATCAAGCTGAGAGTGATACACATCCAGCAGCTTGATTCCATCCTATCCTTTGTTTATTTATCTTGTTTTATTATCATTATCATCATCATCTCATTTGTTTACATATTTGTTTTTGTTTGCATCATAAAAACTCTAAAACTCATAAAAATCGGTTCTCTTTGTTTTCAGGTTTAAACCTTGGTTCCACCATTTTTATCAATTTGTGGGTTACCCCCCCTGTGCCTACAACATTTTGGTATCAGAGCCGAAGCTCCTGAATCAGGTCACTCTATCCTTGCATCATTCATATTTGTTTGCATTTGTTTTCATTTAAAAAAAAAAAAACAGTTTGTGCATTGTTATTGTTGTTCTTAAGAAAAGAAAACTAAAGAAGAAGGAGTTGTCTAGTTTGATCGACGAAATTCTTTTGAAATACTTGTCTAGTTGTTTGCATTCATTCCCCCCAGCTCCACTTGCCATATTTAGATTTTGTGCATTCATTTAAAAAAAAAAAATATCTGCATTTCCATATTTGTTTCTTGCATAAGAAAATTCAAAAAAAAAAATATCATTGTTAGTTTGTTTCCATATTTTCTTCCCATTTATTGTTCATAAGCATCCCATACTGATTTATTTCGTGCTTGCATCAAGAAAATCAAAAGAAAAATCATTTTGCATAATTAATTTCATTTCGGTTCACATTGGCATATTTTTCAGTTTAGTTTTTATAGATTGCATTTTGTTTACTTATTTTGGTTCGACCAAAACTTCCCATATCTTCACTTGCTCTTTGAGATTGTTTTCAGGAAGCTATGGCAGGAGAAACCCAGAGACAACTTCTCAAGGAAAACCAAACTCTTTTGGCAGATTTAAAGAAAGTAAAAGATCAGATTGCTCGGTTGGAGAAAAGAGACAAGGCACAAGGCCAACGACCACAGCAAGGAGAAAGAAGATTTGGAGATGCACCAGAAGCTGTCTATGTCGAGCCCAAGCCACCAGATCCTTCATGGATCAGTCAAAAGCCAACTTCTCAAACCCATATTCAACATGTTGCTAATTCTCGGTTTGATCATAAATCTTTTGCTGATAAAATTGAACTCTTTACATTTTCAGGAGGAAGAAGCTACCTATTTTGGGAGAGGAACCTTGATGAATGGTTTCACTACAACAAAATTCTGAAAGAAGAGAGACTATGTTATGCCATTGATCAACTAAGAGGTAATGCCTTTAAATGGTGGGTACAGGAAGAAGATGATAGATGGTTTTACAAGGAGCCAGCTATCAAAACGTGGAGAGATCTTAAGGAAGTCATGAGGGATGAATTTGCACCAGAACTCACAAGTTCTAAAATTCAAAAGATATACCCAAGGAGGTATCTAACTCATGGTTCCAAAGAAAAACCAGAAACTGTTATTGTCCAAGTAGAGGCTAAGGTAAGTCCTATACTTGATAATTCAGTTAATGAATCATCTACCACTTGTATGAGTCACTTGTCTTTGTCAAAAGGTGATGTAACAGGAACTAAGGAGCATGAATTCAAAGGAGAGGAGCCACCAGGCGCCACACCTGTGATGGACCAGAAGATGGTTCAAGACACAATTCAGTCAATGTTGCTTAAAGAAGCAAAACCAGTAAATGAAGTATCATACCAAGGTAAGTGTCTAACACCACCTAGAGATACTAGTACTGACGTGTGTGTTCTTGATGTAGGGAGTAAAAATGAAAGCTATCTGCTTACTGAATTTCCACAGAAGGAACCAGACCATAAGCTCAGTCATGAACCACCTCACAAGTGGAAACCAAAATCTAAACAATGGATTGTTCAAATTCCAAAACCTATGGTAAGATTCATTTTAGATCAGCATGCTTTTAATATTTCCATGATAGATATAATGCACTTGCTTTTTGTCCAGAGTGTTGAGACTATTTCAGGTTGCCAAGAAGAAAGCTTTAAAGAAATCCCACCGGATAATCTTATGTTGCTAGGAGAATCAACTCCAAGGAAGAACAGAAATGTCACCACCAAAACTTTGAAGGACCATCCATTCCAGAAGAGATGTAATGGCCATAACCATAGCAGAGGCGTG
>NW_026015315.1:145000-147500 GCF_020379485.1 Brassica napus | reverse complement strand
AGACGGGCAGGGCCGGACGCCTTTAGCTAAAGGGCCGGACGGTCGTCCACATAGACTTTCTATGTCTACTAACCTCTTTGAGGTTTAAACACAAGGGATTTCAAATTCTTTTATATGTATATGGACTGTTATTGGATTGTCTTTTATACAACTCCAAGATCAATGATCATGTGTGATCAATTTCTTTTACATACTATATGCAGCTGCTTTTTCTTCAGTTCATGAATCAGCTTAGGAACGAAGCTGTTCTTTCATTCTATATTATCTTATCCAGTGATCCACATGCTGCTTACTACATCAGTGTATCTATTTTCTTTCTTATGACCAGACTTAGTTTAATATCGAAAATCTGTAGCAGCAATCACCACATAGGAGTTTATCTCCTTATAATCTGTTCCTTTGATCTCTGTGAGTACCTTGTGTTAACAAGCTATGATCTAATGCTGTTAATATGAAGACATGGACACTTTAGGTCACGTGATTATGTGTCTTCTCTCACGGTTTCTTTATCTCACAAGATCCATCTATTTCACTGGTTTATCAGATGGCGTTTCTGTATATGTATATGGCCAATACGCTCATCTCTCTTTTAGATACTTTGAACCTCCACGTTTTTCATTCTAATCTTCATGATTCTATGATTGTATGATGAGTACTCATTCGTGGGTTCATGATCCTCGCTTATCTCTTTATGTTCAAGTGCTATTCTCTTATGCATCTTTTATATAGATGTTCATGTGTGTGTGTGTCGACACCTTCATGTGGTTCCATTATGTTCCAGACATGATCTGATCACTTTGAGATTTCATTATCCAGGACCTTTGTTACCTAGTAGCTTGGCGTCCCAAGACTACATGGTTTGGTACCTTAGATGTGTAGCTGCGCAGCCTTTTCTCAATGTCTGGTACGGTTTCTCTTATCATGACCTCGGATCTGTCTATGCACCTTTCTCTTTTCTTTTCTATCCGAGGTTCCTTTATCTTTATGGAACACTTGGTCTATCTTGTATAGACTCTTATAGCAACTTGATTATGTCTCTTCTAGGACGTTTCATTTGGTGCTAAGCTGGTTATGACTTAGTCATTCTTTTCGGGTCAGTGTCTGGCATCTCGATTAGCTTCTCAACTGGCTATCTTTATATTATCTTTCTTTGGACGTCTTATATCATAATGTATAGTCCGAGGATCTTGCCAAGACAATGATGGTTAAAACCATTCTTATCATTCCTTTACTCTTTCTTTATCCAGCTTATAATCTTTCTCCTTTAATGTTTGGATAGTCGGATGCTTTTGGTCATGCAATCCGTACCTGGCCACTATTTTAATCACCCATGTTTTGGCTCAAGCTTTCTTTGAATTCGTGGGAGAAAGTAATACTCCTATCCAACATATATTCCCAGTCCTCTAATGAGGTTCCATCTTAGACGGCACACATATGTATGTGGTGGTTTATTTCAATGAACTCTTAAGATGGTGTATGTCTGGTTTTAATGACCCGTATTCATTCTTTAGATGGGAATATCTATGCTCACTTATATGGCCTGATGCATATGATCTTATTTATCATTCTACACATGTAAATTCATTATGTCCCCAAGCATATAGGTAATGGCCGAGCCTCTTTAGGTAATGGCCTCTCTGGCCGGTTATGGCCTTTGCGGCCAGGCCGTTGTCTCTCATGGTCTCTTCGGCCTCTTTGGCCGAGTCATAGACTGTGTGCGGCCAAGGCTGCACTTTGAGACCAGGTCACGGCCAAGTCATGGCCAGGTCGTGGCCAAGCTGTTTATAGGTGATAGCCTCTTTGGTTTGCCGTTTTGTATCATGGTCTCTCTTTGGCCGGGTAATGGCCCTTTATGGCCGAGTAATGGCCGAGCCATATAACATGGTCTTTAGACCATAGTACACGAACTTGTAGTATTGATCATGGGTTTATCCTCTCTCCCCCTCATGACCATACTATAAGGTCGTGGTGCTTGGGATAATTAAGCCTAATAAGTTTCCCTATGTGTACATGTTTCACAACGTGAGATCTTTACGGGATAACTCTGTGCCTTTACAATTTCTTTGCATCAAGTTTATACTTTAGGATGGCTAATCCTATCATGCCATATAGTGTAATTTCGTGGGCTATGTCTTGATGGTCACCACTTCTCTTGCCTCTTATCATACTGATCTTGTAGCATAGTTTAAATCAGTAGAGATCATTGGTATAGTTTTCGATCACTTTCTTTCAAGGTCTTAGGCGATTTTTCTTTCAAAATCTGAAGGAACTTGTTTCCTTCTAGTTTGTCCATTGTTTCTTATTTGGAAACCATTCATTATAACTCAATGGACCACGTTTTCTTTGGGTGTATATAATGCCTTATAGGCAAATGCCTTAGCCATAGTTTCTTTACTATGCTTACTATACCATTCATGATTTCTTGGTTTTATGCCCTTTAGGCCATACTTTAAAACATCCATATGTTCAAGTAAGATCAGGCAAGATTCAATAAACTTAA